>NC_139947.1:22763429-22844562 GCF_963454915.1 Gymnoscopelus microlampas
ATAATGAAGAAAAGAAAATATTAAGCAAGAAAATAAAATGGACAATAATAACTAAATAAAAATAGCCTACAGATATATACAGTTTTAGGAATACTCTGGGACTTGTCTTAGACAGGCATGTCATCAGTGGTGTAAAGTAACTACATGTACTCAAGTACTGTATTTAAGTACAATTTTGAGGTATTTTTCACTTTACTGTGGTATTTCCAGTTTTCAGTACTTGTACTTCTACTCCACTACATCTCAGAGGCAAATATTGTACTTTTGCTCCACTACAATTATTTGAAAACTTGAGTTACTAGTTACTTTGCAGATATAAATTATTACATTATAAAACATACATTAACCACTTTAGCCCTATTTTATACCAAGGCTATTTGAAAATAGCTGATCTACAAGCTCACAAAGTGTCGCATCGCGACACGTTGTGAGCTTGTAGATCTGCTATTTTCAAACATTTGTGTACTTTTACTTTTGGTACTTTAAATACATTTGGATACCAACACTTTTGTACTTTTTACTCATGTAAATTTTGAATTGCGGACTTTTACTTGTAACAGAGTACTTCTACATTGCAGTATTAATACTTTTACTCAAGTAAAACATTTGAGTACTTCCACTGCTCCTCAGAGTTAAATCAACACTGAAGCCCTGCGGCTGTTGTAAGTAAGTCACAGATGATTAGAAGATTCTCCGCTGGCCGACTTTTTATGACTTAATGACTTTATGACTCTCAGCCTCTCACTCTGTCCTCTCACTATTACGGTTAGCATAGCATGTTGCTAACACATCAACAAAGCAACCACAAACTTTTCGCTGGAGCGTGTGTGTGTGAGAGAGAGAGAGAGAGAGAGAGAGAGAGAGAGAGAGAGAGAGAGAGAGAGAGAGAGAGAGAGAGAGAGAGAGAGAGAGAGAGAGAGAGAGAGAGAGAGAGAGAGAGAGAGAGAGAGAGAGAGAGAGAGAGAGAGAGAGAGAGAGAGGGACTTGGGAGAGGGACACATGGAGACGGAGGGGGGGGGGGGTGCTGCGAGGGGAGGCGGGTGCTGTGAATGACGGCCGTCCATTGGCCGTCCATGGGCCGTCCGTGGGCTTTAAAGTAGTGTCTCCCCATTGGCTGTAAAGTAGTGAAGGACAGCCAGGACAGCCAATAGACAAATAGGTGTCCCGAAAACATGTCGAAAACATGTCGTGTCGCGAGTGACGATGTCTGAGGCTGTCTGTAGAGCCGCAGCGCTTTCAGCTCGCGGCTAAAAACCTGAGTCTCCACAGTATAAAAGAGTCTATTATAGAAGTATACATCAATGGTTCTCAAAGTGAGGTTTTTCCAGCGGGTCCCCAGCAAAATGTGTTAATTTAGCATCAAAATCTGTTTACCAACTTTACCCATGAATACATTGGCCATTTGAAAATAGACAATCTACAATCTCTCAATGTTTCGCGATGCAATTTTCTTTTTTACATTTTAACTACACAAATCTTGTATGGGGTCTCTGGCACAAAATATTTTCAGATGGGGGTCCTTGGCCAAACAGCAAATACATATTCATTTGGGGACCTTGGTATGAAAATGTTTGAAAACCACAGGTACAATGTGTATAAATTGTGCACAGAAAAATAACAATAATTGCACCCACTCCTTTACACACTAAGCCACTATTTCCAGCAATAACACCTCACACTCACTCTTTCGTTCTGCTAATGATGTTGAGGATGGACCTCAACATTTATTTTCCTCCCACCCACCCATGTTATGGGACAATGTGTGTAGCCAATGAAAAAAAAGTCAAATTTAAAGGTTCCTCATTTTACCTGGGACCCCCAGGAGCCACGTCAAGGACCACTGGTGGTCCCCGGGGACCGGACCCCACTTTAAGAACCACTGGTGTAACGCCTACAACAAAGCAAAAAAGGATTACTGCTGAATATCCTTGTCTGCCCTTTTTGCTTGTTCCCAAAAGGAGGACATTTGTCTTTGTTACTGGCTGGAGCAATTATCTGCTTGTCTGACCTTGTTCACCAATCCACCATTTTGATGATCTTGCAAACACACTTTCCATCCTCACTGTGAGGAACTCCACAGCTCTGTGACACACTGCACCCAGCCCAAGGCTGAGTCCCTTATATTATTAGCCTGGGGCAAAGTGTGACTTTAGCCCATAAGAAAATGGGTACAAAAACTAAAGCTGTGCTTAAATGGCTATTGTGAGTGGGGGTAATGCCTAACTGTAGAATTGGCATTGAACAGCCTAGTTCCCAGTTTTTGTACTAGGATCTGTGTGAAACCAGTCAGTTTAGGCCACTATCCTAGATTAGGCTACAGATGGATGGGCTAGCTACAGACAAACTGGCAGTAGAGTGTCATGCATCATGATTAAGTCAGATGCACCAGAGCCACTACTACTCTTTATACTGTCAACGCTAGGATTAGGATTTTAACAATGTGCTTTAGAAAGGAGGGGGCAACACTGACAGCCATTGCTTGCCAGGTGTTGATCAGTGGCATTGCACATGTTATTTCCAGACCTTAAATTTGCAAAGATATTGTAGTGACCAATGTGTTTCTGAACACTGTTATTTATACAATCACACAAAGCACCAAACCAACTCACTCATGAGCATTAATGGAGGGGTGGGTGTTGGGCAGGGGTGTAGTGGAGGGGGAGCACGCAGGGGAGCAACGCTCCCCCACTACTAAAATTAAGATTTTGGTTTTGGTTTTGATCTAACCACTTGAACCCCAGCACGTACATATTCTTCAAAAATAGCAGCTTGTTGTAGATCAATTCTTGGAGGGGGGGGGGCTGTATAGATGCGCTCCCCCACTTCTAAAACCACTACACCCCTGGTGTTGGGTGCTCCATCTTGCATAACATAAATAACAACTTAATAATCCAATAAGCAAAAGTGTGTGTTCCCTGAGGCATACTGGGAAATCTCCTCTGCCACAAACCAGCCGGGGCAGTTACTTTGGGTATATGGCATACTGTACTCCTGTATGTAAAACAAAGGTTTAAGATCAGAATTATCACCACATATCAGATGTAAACATTTAAATCTAGATACGTTTTACACTCCTTATCCCATGAATTATGACAAAGACTTGTGAAGAATTGTGGTTCCAGTTTAACAAGCTATGTGCAGTCCATCCATCGACTACATCAAGCTGATTAGCTTGAGAGTGAAGAAAGCTGCATGTTCACAGAAGGGACAGACATCTTTGGGTCCTGCTATAATTTCTTGACATACAACAAAGAGCCTTAACCACTTAAACCGCAGCATCCACATTCTGGGGAAAAAACGTTAGTCAAGATATTTATTGTAGAGTGAAAACAGAAAAGTCACTAGTAGAGCCCTGAGGGACTCCAGTCAACCAAGTATAGGGTTGAAGTGGTTATAAGAGCACCCTTCCTCTTTTCCACCCTGAAGGATGCCTAGAACCCAGGCCACAGCAAAGCTATATGTGCCGAGCCGTGGGCAATAACATGCATGACTGACGGTCCCATCTTTCAAAGCGACGTTCACACGGTAGCCATCTTACGCTACCTTGTCTGCGTTTACCTTGTGCAGGGCTCATCGGCTCCGTGCTGCGCTGGCGCTGCTGTCGTCTATGTCGGACAAAACCCTGACATCTGTGAACATATGGAGCCCATCAATTTGTCTTTCTCTCTCTCTCTCTCTTTCCTCTCCATCTCTCTCGCTCCCTTTTGTGTTGAGATTTACACACTGCACAGACAGAATTTATTTCAAACTTCTTTCTATTTTCCAATCTCTCCAATCTGTTTGTGCTTTGGCTGACGGTCACGGCGTCTGGGTCACGGTGTCTGTACTGTGTGTGTGTGTGTGTGTGTGTGTGTGTGTGTGTGTGTGTGTGTGTGTGTGTGTGTGTGTGTGTGTGTGTGTGTGTGTGTGTGTGTGTGTGTGTGTGTGTGTGTGTTTACATGTGCAGTATCAGTATGTGATGGATTGTGTTTGGGTGGGGTCCTTATCTGTTAAAAGTTGGCTACGTTTACATGTTCGTTCACACTTTGTTAGCGAGACAAGGTCATGCCTTATACTGTTGTCTACATGTTGGCATGATGCCAAACGGACATGATGTCCAGTAGCCTACTGCTGCAGTTGTTGAGAGACTGTCAAGAGCTGAGAGCAAATCAGTGACAAAGACCACACTTTACAGACATCAGATCATTCCTATAAGCCACTGGTTCTCAATGTGGGGGTCCTTGAGGATGTTCCAGGGGGTCCCCAGCTACATTATTGATTGTTAGAAAACTGAAAGGGTCTACAAAAAGAACGAAATGGACCCTTACGGTGTATAAGTAGATGCAGTGGCGGAGCGTCCGGGGAGGCCAGGGAGGCAGCAACCTCCCGGCCCGTGACCCTGGAGGGCCCGGGCCGTCAGATAATAAATCGGTAAAATCAGGCAAAAATAAGAATTAAACAACATAACCCTAACCTAACCCTACCCTAACCCTAAAACCGAAATAAAGTGACCAAAAGCCCCCCAAAAAGTGACCGAATCGTACGGGATGTGCGCGCGGGGGCCTGATCACTGTGCCGTGCCTCCCGGCCCGGCTTTGAGTTGTTCCGCCACTGAGTAGATGTAGCCTACAGTATGCAGGTGTCCCAGACATAAAAATCGTATCAAATAGGGGTCCATGATCTAATGCATATCAAACTGGCGGTCCTTGAAATGTAAAAGTTTGAAAATTACTGCTTTAAGCAGTGGTGGTAGGCCTACAGTAGCCATACTTTACAGGAATAACACAGTCAAATGTATCCATTCACACTTCTTTTCAGTCGTTGAAAGTGTACACATTTAAGTAAATAGGATGGTGTAGTTTCTCACAAATTAAAGTACAAGTATAATGTTATAATGTCTACAGTAACACTTATTTTTCATAATCAGATGCAGGGAAAATTCACAACTTTAATAATAGCTTGTTGTGTGTGTGCATAAGGTGAATGTGCTCCCATGTGCAGCATCACTGAAAACAAAATACTTACTGCGTTCAAAGCTCAAGTCTTGTTAAAAGTGTTTTTGTGTTTTTTGTCTCAGCAAACAGCATACAGTGTGTCCCTGAAAAAAGACATCAAGGTGGGGAATAAAAGAGAATAGCCTGGATGAATACCGTTCAACATTCGTCAAGTACAGAAAAAAGCAGTTAGACTTCATAAAACAGGCCTGGGGCTCTGCAACGTAGCATTATTTTTCACATAAGTTTGTACAGTAGTTGTTATTACTTTGGGGTTTATTTCATTTAACTTCACTGAGATTACCTGAGGATCTGCTGGGTTTTTATCCCTATAGCTCTTCATTCAGCCTGCCACCCAGTTTGCCTGCCCCCTTACTAAAGAGGCAATTGACTACCTAACAGCTTTAATTGAACAGTCAGTCTGTTATTTTGTATATTCCTGATACCAGGCAATGTCATTACAATAGCAAAGTATTCCCTCAGTATAGACTTCACTGCCTGGTTTTACTTGTGCATGGGGGAAATCGAATAGGATAAAATTAATGAAAAAAGTTCAGTGATTCAGTGACTCGCTTGTCTAACAAAAGTTCTGCTTCTTTAATGGTGTATTTTGTACAGATATGAATTACAAAGCTTAAGCAAGATCAAATGTATTTTTTGCCAGTGCACAGAAGTTTGTGTTTATTGTCCAAAGCTGATAAGACTGAGAGTGTTGTATGATGTGATCCTGGTTGAAATACAGCCCATATCATCGGGAAGAACTACAAGCTCACAACGCATCGCATTGCGACACATTGTGAGCTTGTAGATCAGCTAGTTTCTAATATCCATTGTATAAAATGGAGCTTAAGTGCTTAATGTATGTTTTGTAGTAATAATGTAATCAGCACAGTAACTAAAACTGTAAAATTATTGTAGTGGAATAAATACAATATTTGCCTCTGAGATGTAGTGAAGTAGAAGTATAAAGTATTAAAAATTGAAAACACTCAAGTAAAGTGAAATTACCGCAAAATTACACTCAAGTACAGTACTTGAGTAAATGTACTTACTTTTTACTTACTTTCCACCACTGGGAGGCTTTGATATATATTATTTTAGTTACATCAGAGATTTCAGCAACTTTGGAAGATCCAACTGTAGCCAGATCCCGTTCTGGAAATCAATTATTTACATGCTGCATTGAGCAGATTGTTGAAACTGAAATGAATATTGGCTCCGGTTCATAACACAGCCCGTTTCAGCGGTTATACCATAAGGAGTGTCCCACACATCCCACCACCAGATAGGCATGCATGAAAGCCAAAGTCATCGGGCAAAACAAGGGAGTGAGAAGTGAAATGCATACAGTAAAACAAGAAGGGGGTGGCGTTTTTTCCTACATAGATTTTTCCGTGCCATCTATCATTCACAGCCTGTCTCTGTCTTTCTGTACTTTCCTCTCTGTCCATCGGCTCATGAGCTATCTGTGGTGATAGAGAACACTCCTTAGAACTGTGTGTGAACCTCCCAGCTTTTGTGTTTAAGTGTCTTCCTCAAAGGCGCATTGTGAAGTGTCTTTCTTTGAGTTTCATTCTCTTTCCATTTCTAATTAAGTCTGCTAGTCAAAGCACTGGCCGTCACTGAAGCAGCAGTGTTTGTCCATATCACCAATGGAAGAACAGTCAACCACACATTAACTTTGTACTCTCCCAATCACTTTCAAAGTCATATCTGGGCTCCGCATAACATCTGCTTAGTATGCATTGCATTCACTTACTGTACACTCTATATGCAACTTACTGCACCCGTGCGCAGAGGCTGGTTTTGCCATTATGTCTCTTCTATAATAGTCAAGAAAAAGGGGATATCATAATTTCAAAATAAAGGTGTGTGCAATAAATTGTTGCAGATCAACTAGAAAGGTTGCTCTGTGGAGCACTCTGCCAGGGCTGTGTCTACCCAGGACTGTGTAAGTCATGGGTTGCAGCTTCGATCATTATAACAACTGAGAATATTACCAGATTCTATTATTCTTAATTATTCCTCAGATGGTTTAACCAGGCACGAAAGTGCTAGGAAGAAGAAAAAAACTCTGAAGTTTGCTTAAATTTTTAATGGATATTGGGTCATGTAAGAGGGGTGGAAATTGATGTTTCAGCCAATTAAAGCGAGTGACATGAACTGTGAGTGTGCTGGGAAGCTTCCCAACATGGAGGTCAAAGCACTGTCCCTCATTTCCATGACGAGACATTTGCCAGCTGCAGTGTGTGTGTGTGTGTGTGTGTGTGTGTGTGTGTGTGTGTGTGTGTGTGTGTGCGTGTGCGTGTGCGTGTGTGTGTGTGCGTGTGCGCGTGTGTGTGCATGTTGCTTGCATAAATGTCTTTGCATGCACATGACGTTTAATCTGATTCCAATGGTGGCCTGAAAGTGACTTGATGTGGTTGTATGTGGCGATGAGTGCCTGTTTAAGTGTCTGAGTATATTTTTGTGTGTGTGTGTGTGTGTGTGTGTGTGTGTGTGTGTGTGTGTGTGTGTGTGTGTGTGTGTGTGTGTGTGTGTGTGTGTGTGTGTGTGTGTGTGTGTGTGTGTGCGCGCGCGTAGGTGCGTGCGTGCGCGTGCGTGCGTGCGTGCACGCTAACTGGAGGAATTCAGAAAATATCTGAAGCATGTGTCCAGTATGTAGACATCCACATTTACAACATACCACTGCACACACAGCTGTTGTAATGTCATTAGTCTTTATGAGGCTTTTAAAACATATACTGTAAAATCCTTAATGTTCCATATGTACACTCTTTGGAGTTAAATTAACATTTCCCTGTATAATTTGACTGTACAATTGGCAATTATCGATGCCATAAAAGTAGTTTTCAGTTCAATTGTCTAATGAAAAGAACAAGTAAACATCCTTATTTAGGCTTGTGTAAGCACCTAAACACAAATTAATAAAGTGCACAGGATATACTCACTGGAATATGTACATAATAAAAAGTTTTCTGCAGTACTGAATATGTTCAATGGAGGGCAGCCTTATCAATAGGAAAGCCTCCCACAGCCTCAGCATCTCAAGTATTGCCAGATTACCAATAAGGCCCGTCTTTGTCACTGAATATGCCGGGCGAAGGAGGGGTCTCATGAATCACTGTCAAAGTACACAGTCAGTAAATCAACCTTCAATCAATATTGCACATAAGTCTAAAGCTCTCATTTATGTCACAGGAAAATATTTAAATGCAGTGTTGAAACTCAAGCCTCTGACTTCTTGCCCGGCTGCAATCTAGTGTTGCATCTGGTGTCAGTGTTCTCGCCTTACACCGTGTATACCCTTAGGGCTTAAGTACTACACAACCTTACACTGGTAAAAATGTGTGAAGGTTTGAGGGGATCTTTTGCATGTTTCTCTGGTATCAAGGTGTTGTACTAGAGGCTTGTACACAGTAAAATCCTCTGTTAATATATCCATTTGTAACTGAGGATCGGACTGTGTATCCATTGGTGGAAAGCACATTTAGTACTGTACTTTAGTAAAATGTTACAGTACTTTTACTTTAATTAAATATTCTATGTCTTAATACTTTTATATTAAGACATGGACACTCTACTACATCTCAGGGGCAAATATTGTACTTTTTTCTCTACTACAATTATTTGATAGATTTACTAGTTACTTTGCAGATTTAGATTAAAAAAAACATCCTTACTAGCTGCAGTATTAAAGTGATGAACACAACACATGAATGCACTACTAATTACAATAATATGAAATGGGCCATTCTGCATAGTGCATAATGAGTACTTTTATGTATGGAGTATTTCTACATGTAGTATTGCTTGCTACTTTTATTGAAAAACCACTTACACCCTATATACTATATCCTGTAATATTTCCCTCTTCACCAAATCCCTTTGCAGGAAATAGCTGATCTAACTTGTAGATCTGCTATTTTAAACAAATGATAGCCCCAGAATAGGGATCGGCAGATCCAGATTGGGATCCAGACCCAGATTTTACATGTTCATCAAAAAGTATTCTTTCACCACTGTGTGTATCTTACCATGGTATCTACCCGACTACCCCCCAACCGAGACTCATCAGGACACAGACTTGGGGTGAAACAGTGATGTGAGTGGATCCAATATCCTCACCTAACATTCACTGGACGCTGTTGTAACATGTCTGTGTGTGTGTGTGTGTGTGTGTGTGTGTGTGTGTGTGTGTGTGTGTGTGTGTGTGTGTGTGTGTGTGTGTGTGTGTGTGTGTGTGTGTGTGTGTGTGTGTGTGTGTGTGTGTGTGTGTGTGTGTGTGTGTGTGTGTGTGTGTGTGTGTGTGTGTGTGTGTGCGTGCGTGCGTGCGTGCGTGCGTGCGTGCGTGCGTGCGTGCGTGCGTGCGTGCGTGCGTGTGTTCTACACCATGAGCACAGACTCTCCTTCTCTTCTAATAATGTTAAAGTCAGAGGTAATCACAGACGCTTCCCAAAAAAACCCTGCAGTGCCTTCAACTACTTAAAAGAAGAAGAGGAGAAAAAAACGATTGCTAGCTAGCGAGAGGACGTGGCTTTTTAAGAGGGGCTCTTTGAACTGAGTGCTGTCAACGGGCTTATGTGTCCATCTTTATTAACCAAATCCAACTAAAAAGAAGGGGAAAAAAGGCTATCACAAACTCAAATAAGCCAATGCACGCGTGTACACACGGTCAAAAGGAACACATCTTGTCGTTAAATAAATGAGGCTTAGGTCAGCTACAGTAGCAAGAAACTAGCAATTAATTAAGTTCCTTTATAACAATTTAAGATAAATAAGAAATGAATTAAGAAAATATCAAAATAAAGAAAGTGTGATGGCCACTGTGACCAGCCACACTTGAAGGTTTCAGGTTTCACACACTCACCCACATCATTACCACATATTCGGTTACTTTAATTTGCATGCACTCACATAAAACACATCTAGTTTATTTTGTTTAGCATTGTTTTTAATGAAGCATGAACATTTTGTTTACATTGATTTATTAATATTGTTAGTGTTACAGAAGCTGGTTTAAGTAATTGATTCCTTTCTATTTGTTGACCTGGTTACTGTGTTCTGCTTCCTGGTCTGACACAAGGAAAATGGAATGAAGGAAGGGAAGCGTTCAACGTTCAACGGCAGACATGCGCCATGGGTACCATGGGTGGCAAACTGGAACAGGAAGTTCGATGGAATGCATTGCAGTCAATGGGAGCCGGCTGGACCAGCTTATGAACAAACACTATTTATGAATGATTGCGACCTTTGTCATGTAATCGTTCAAGAATATAAGAGAAGACATTTCATAGGTTGTTTTCTAATCACGTTTTCCCCCCGATGTGCACACTTTGTATTTTTATTGAGGCATCTAAACAGTGCCAGGTATAGTTTCTGGCTTGGCCGTATCGCAAGATTTGGTTCTCAGGCAATCAAGGACTGACAGTTAAAGCAACACTTTGGTAGAGGTTTTGGTTGTGTAGTTAGTTACCTTATGATGTAATTATAGTTACATCAATTGGCGAGATAGTTCTCCGTTGCGCAGCTGATTAGAACGATGCAAGTCGGGAACAATGCAAGTTGGGAGTGCATGCCCCACCCGGTTATGCCCATTGTGCCCATTGTCAGAGTACCAATTGTACCCATCTGTCTGTGGCCATTGTATTATCAGGATCTCTGTATCTGGGCACCGGCCTATTCGGGAACGATGCAAGTCGGGAACGATGCAAGTTGGAAATGCATGCCTCACCCGGTTATGCTATACGTTGTATCCGTTGTTAGAGTACCTATTGTACCCGTCTGTATCGCTTTTATGCCCATATATGGAGTTCTTTGTCAGGTATAACCCAATTATGGAGTCCAGCGCAGTCTATCAGTAGCGCTATGACATCATAATGATGATCTCACGATACTCCATAAATGGGGATTTGCTGTTTTGTTGATACTGTACATCATCTTTCTACATTGTTCCGTTACTGAGATATGACGGGTCAGATACCCATGATGTCTTGTAGAGTTTGGGCAGTGCCGATTTGCTGGTACAGCATGTAGTTTGTTTGACTTACTTTGGAGTGGTTGGCTTACTAATAGGCTAGTGACAATGGCTCCAAAAAATTGGGGTACCCCTCCCGGAGGTAGGACCAAACACAACATGTTTTTTCCTCATCTATAAGGCCTCCCATACATGAAATGGATTGTTGTATAAAAATATTTTACTGCAAAAGTGGTGAAATTGATATATAAAGTTATACACCCCAAACTAAAAATAAAGCCTGTCCGTCTGGGGGTTGAGGCATGTAGATTCACAATGGAAGCTCTGATAGGTTTAAAACTTGGCATACTTGAAGCCAGGACTTCCTTCTACATTCTAGAAAAGACCAAATGTCAATATCTGAATGTAAATAGGAGATACAGTCATTTGAACACATACTTACAATAGGCGGAAATATAAATCTAAAGAAATGTTTTCTTTACTTTGTAGTGAATCTGACATGGATTGTCATAGCAAGACATATTATGTCTTGTTGGAAAGGTGTGGTTCTACTGAATCCAGCAATACCAATTGTGCAAAAGTAGCTTTAATACTCATGGAGCTATGCCAGTAAACGTATATGGTGTCCCAAATGGGGAAAACATGAAACTATCTATAATCTACAGTATCACACCGATTAGTTTTATTTATTTGATGCTCAAAGTTATCCTCATAACAGCAAGTCATTCAGTTATGTAGAGTTTATACAATTTAACATATTTGGTTACAGTAAAGTTATACTACAGTTTTGGGCTCCACCTGCTCTATCTTATTGCCTACATGGGCTTCTTCATAAACTGACAGGTAAATCATTGCAAATATTTTGGAATGTGAAAAGATGAGAAGGACCTTGCCAAATCAATTAGTTAAAAGGTAGGTCAAAAGTGATTTGCAATTATTCAAATAATTGCAAAATGGGTCTATGTTCTGATAGTACTCGTTACTATAGAGTGTCCTGTCCATATAAGGAGTCTCCCATGTCTCTCCAGCTCTTTATTAAACAGAAAATGCATTTGCAGTGCTCTCTCCTGATTGGCTCAAATGTTGTCACCTACCTGAAAATGTACTATCTGTGTACTAAAGAGCTGGAGAGGCCCTGTGACCGAACAAACACTCTGTAGCAATGATTACTATCAGAATATAGTACTTTAACCTTTTAACAAAAAAAATAACAAAAAAATATCACTTACCCTACCTTTAATCAGCTAGCTAAAGAGTGACCTAGCTTAGAGTTTCATTTAGTGTTACAGAGCATGTCATTGACACATGAACATTGACAATAGCAGAACCCTGACTCTGTTTCACAAGAATGTAATAGAGCCTGAATTAGTACCACTGATAACAATATGGTTACTGTACATAGAGCCTAACAGACAGTAGTGTACGTACAACATAGATACTGATGCAAATTCTGAAGTGTATCTTTTTAATTTTACCGGAATGGAGTGTGATGTACAAACATTGGATCCAAATCTTTGTATCATCTGTGGTAAACATTTAGAAAAAGGAAAGAAACAAGATCCATATGTCAAAAAGCACACAGCAGAAGGCCTTCAATAATATTGCTCAACAAAGAGATGATGATGTTCATACAACCCTGTCTCCATATACAGATGATAAACTTTCCTTCAAAATAAAGGTAGTATACAGTATCTTATCATAGTATAGTATAATATGTATCATGATAGAGCAAACTACTCCAGTAAGACCAACAATAATGAGCATTTGCAAATGAAAAAAAAAAGATAGTGAGAGCATACCTGCACCAGTCTCCTCAAGAAGACTGAGCAGGGTTGATACAACATTGTTTAACACACAAAAAGATTGTTTTATTTGTGAAAAGGCCAGTACAAGACCAGAACATCTGACAACCATTATGACTGGTACAGGTAAGAGTACCAGAGACAAGGTCCATCATGTAGCATCAGAATGATTGATGAAGTTGTACATCATCGGGTGCTCTCGTATGCAGATCTCTTTGAGTATGATGCCAAATATCATAAAACATGCCTTAAACACTACATCTCTAAACAAAATATAGCAGCTTCCAGATGATAAAAGAAAAAGAACAGCAGACCAGTATCTATAACAAAGCCTTTATTAAGCTCACTGAAGTCATTGATGACAAAAATGTTTTCTCTAAAATAATTAAAGTGATGACACTAAACTAAGAGTTATGATGACATACAGAAGACACTGGGGTCTGAGGTAGAAGATGAGATGTGCCAACACACAAAATGAAGATCCTGGCAACTGAAGGAAAAGCTCATACAGCATTACAATTTGTAGAACGAGCTGGAAAGTCTTATGTGGTATGCTCTGAAGGTGTGCCCATGGTACAGTATGCAATGAGAGAAGCTGCACATCTCCAAGAAAAAACAGAAGAGACAGAAGTGTGAAACACAACAGCCAAGTCAAGATCTCTTTGAGAGGCAAATACTACAAGAGCTGCAGATACAGTATATTGAGAAAAAGCATGGACCAGTGTGTTTAGTACGTCATCATAACTCTCACGCAAGAAGTTTTGTGTCATCACTTTAATTTCTTCAGAGAAAACAGTTTTGTCAATGACTTCACTTCAGTGAGCTTAATACAAACTTTGTCAAAGATACTGGTCTGGTGTTCTGATTATTTTATTTTATTTTTGTCTGGCAGCTGCATTTTGTTTAAAGATGTCGTGTTTTAAGGCAGCTTTATGATATCTGGCATCATACACAATGAGATACGGGTATGAGAGCAACCGATGATATACAACTTCATCAACCTTTCTGATGCTGCATGACGGACCAATTGTCTCTGGTACTCTTACCTGTACCAGTAATAATAGCTGTCAGATGTTCTGGTCTTGTTCTGGCCTTCCCACACATGAAACAATCTTTCCATATGTTAACAATGTTGTAAGAACCCTACTCAGTCTTCTTGATGAGATGGTGCAGGTATTGTTTGATCTACATGATACATGATAAGATATACTACCTTTATTTTTGAAGGAAAGTATGTAATATGTATATAAAGACAGGGTTTTATGAACATCATCGTCTGTCTGTTGAGCAACATTTAGTATGAATTGAAGGTCTTCTGCTATGGGCTTTTTGACATTATGGATCTTGCTTCTTTACTTTGTCTAAATATTTACCACAGATGATACAACAATTTGGATCCAACGTTTGTTCATCACACTACATTCTGTAAAAACCCTAACCCAAAAGTTAGAAAAAAGTTACTGTTAGGCTCTACAGTAACCATATTGGTGCCAGTGATACTAATTAAGGCTCTGTTCCATTCTGGTGAAACAAAGTCAGGGTGCTTGCCAATGTAGGCCACTGGACAGGCTCTGTTACACTAAATGGAACTTTAAAGAAATAGTTCACCCACAAAATGACAGTATTGTGTGTAATTGAGTCATTTTTTGGGTGAACTACTCCTTTAAGCTAGGTCACTCTCCAGTTAGCTGATTAGCTACTTGATTTAGCAAGGTCCTTCTCATCTTTTCACATTTCAAAATATTTGCAATGATACCTGTCAGTTTATGAAGAAACCCATAGGCAATAATATACAGATAGAGCAGTAGTACAGTAGTAAAACTTGACTGTAACCAAATATGTCACATGATATAAACTCTACAGAATTGACGTTATGAGGATAACTTTGAGCATCAAATGGTTGGAGCTTGGCTTTCCTCAGCCAAATTTTCAAAATAATTGTTAGTAGTTGTACTGTAGGCCTGCATTTTTCTCTGCATTGTTGGAGTTGCATATATTATATAAAACATTTAACAATTTCACATTTTCTCAAGTTTGGGACATTTCATACATTTTAGGGACTTCTTCACTAAGTGAATGTGTTCATATTTTTCCACCCTTGATAAGTGAATTGAAAATAAAACTAATCGGTGTGATACTGTAGATTTCATTAGGACTGTTTCATGTTCTCCCCATTTGGGACACCTATACGTTTAGTGGCATAGCTCCATGAGTATTAAAGCTATTTTTACACAATTGGTATTGCTGGATTCAGTAGAACCACACCTTTCCAACAATACATCATATGTCCTGCTATGACAATCCATGTCAGATTCACTACAAAGTAAAGAAAACATTTCTTTAGATATACATTTCCGCCTATTGTAAGTATGTGTTCAAATTACTGTATCTCCTAGTTACATTCAGATATTGACATTTGGTCTTTTCTAGAATGTAGAAGGAAGTCCTGGCTTCAAGTATGCCAAGTTTTAAACCTATCAGAGCTTCCATTGTGAATCTACATGAGTTTATATGCCTCAACCCCCAGACGGACAGGCTTTATTTTTAGTTTGGGGTGTATAACTTTATATATCAATTTCACCACTTTTGCAGTAAAATATTTTTATACAACAATCCATTTCATGTATGGGAGGCCTTATAGATGAGGAAAAACTATGTTGTGTTTGGTCCTACCTCCGGGAGGGGTATCTCGAAAACTAAAGCCCTTTTTGTCTGTTTGTCACAGGCCTATAAAAGAAAACTACAAGCAAAAAGCTCACCAAGTGGGGTCAACCACTGACACAAAGTTGAAGTTCGCAAATGTTGAACTCAACGTTTAACACATGTCAATGCGTTGCAACAGGAAGCTCCCCCCTTTGCTCCCATAGAAGATAGAGATGGATGTGAACAGGACTGTTCACTGACGTGTATGTGTGACTGTGTCCATACAGTACAATGTTGCTTACTAGCCTGCCATGTTTTTAATCTTCTGTAGTTTTTATCTTGAACTGGAAAACAAACTCAAAATCTGATTTTTTTTGTCCTATAATGACATGCCCAAAATGAGGATTCCAGGTTAGAAGTGGTTAAGGGAGTAAAAAGAAACACATAAAAGGACTATTTTATTGTATGTTTTTATCTCAACCCGACTCGACTACTGTAATGCACTTGCTTGTCACGACTACAGTTAGTCCAAAACGCTGCCTTTTGCGTCTTAACAGGGGCAAAGAAGTATGATCACATCTCCCCGATTCTTGCCTCCCTGCACTGGCTCCCTGTTTGTTACAGGATTCGGTTTTAGTCTTTAAATGGGTTGGCACCGCTGTACAGAGCTTCGGAGCTTCTACCTCCCAATAACTCTACAAGGGTCTTGAGGTATACTGACCAGTCACTTCTTAAGGTCCCCACCAACAAAGACCCGGGGAGATAGATCATTTTCCACTGTAGCGCCCAAATTGTGGAACGAGCTTCACCACCATGTTAGAGCGTCTCAAACCCTGCCTGTGTTTAAATCACGTTTGAAAACTCACTTGTACTCCTTGGCGTTGGCGATGGTTCAGACTCTGAGGTGCTGTTTCCACTTGGCAATGTGTTTATTGTGTATTGTTTTGCTCTTAGTATTTTAGTTGTTGTTTTTTGTTAGTGAGTGTACAGCACTTTGGTTCAACACTGTATAGCGCTCTATAAATAAAGTGTATTGGATATAATAGAAATAAAAACTAAGATAATAAAATTGCAGTGAAAAAGAAAATAATAGAAAGTAGATATCCTGCAGTTTTCTGGGAGTTTGTTCCAGATATGTGGTGCATAAAAACGCTGCTTCTCCACCTTTATTTCTGACTCTGGGTTCAGAAAGCAGACTTGTCCCAGATGACCTGAGAAGTATGGAAGGTTCATCAGCACAATATCAGAAATGTATTTTGGCCCTAAACCATTCAATACTTTATTATAAACAAACAGAAGTATTTTGTCAGACAGACAGACAGACAGACAGACAGACAGACACAGACAGAGAGACAGACCGAGACAGACCGCAGACAGAAATTCAGTTGACATACTGTAGCAGCACTGCTGTGGCAATGAAAAAAAAAGGTAGAAGACAAGTACAGAATATTAACACAGGTAAAGTACAATAACAAAGCAATATAAAACACAGTATGAGATGATCCACTTTCTTGGTAAGGACTCAAGCACCAGCGTTATGACTCAACTACAGTCATCTGCTTTATTTTAGGAAGACCTGTAAAGACACTGTTACAATAGTCGAGTCTACTGAAGATGAATACATGGACAGGTTTTTCCAGTCCTTGATATGTTCTTATGGTAGTAGGCTGACTTTTTAATCGTCTTAAAGTGGCTGTTGAAATTCAGGTCTGAGTCAGAATTGTGTATTAGTCTTCATTGTGGCTGGCTATTTATTATTATTTTTTAGTTCAAACCAAAGTTTTTTTTCTCATAAAGTTAAAGCTCTATATTCTGATAGTAATCATTGCTATAAAGTGTTTGTTCAGTAACAGGGGTCTTCCCATCTCTCCAGCTCTTTAATAAACAGAAAATACTTTTTCAGGTGGGTTGCATATTCATCCAATCAGGAGAGAGTACCCATTTATCAGATTCAATTGTTATAATATTCCAGATCCAAAGTGCCAAAATGCCAAAAATTGCCACTGCATGCCAGTGCCATCTAATCTGATCGATCACAAAAACTTCTATCATACAGCCTCTGAAATACTCTTCCTGTTGCCTTGATATTTTGACAACAGGCCTTTTCAAAAACGTTTCAAATTGCATGGCCTCAGAATAAGATCTTATACAAATTTTCAACACATCTCTTCAATTTTCAATTCAATTCAATTCAATTTTATTAAAGTGTCAAATCACAACAAGTTGTCTCAAGACACTTTACATGTAGAGAAGAGACCCGACAATTCAATCAGGTTGCTTCCAACAGACCCTGAAAACAGCAGTCATCAGGCCACTCCTAAAAAGAATAACTTAGACACGTCACTATTAAACAATCATAGTCCATACCAAACCTCCCATTTGTAAGTAAAATAATTGAAAAAGCTGTATTTCAACAGCTGGTGCTCATAGCCCTGCGTCCTGTGTCTCTGACAATTAGCGAGCCCCCCTCCCTCTCAGCTGGCTATGATTTTATCCCTTCCTATACAAACCCTCTGTAACTTCAAACTCCATTTTAACCATGAAAAATACATCGAAAACACCCGTCCTTGGTTCTGGTGACTCATACTGCCCTCCTAATACGTGAATGGGCCATGTTTTTTTCAATTGCTTTTTTCAGTTATTTTATTTAATTTTCCTTTTTTTCAGTTATTAAAAAAGTAATTGAAAAAACACACTCCCCTCACGCATCTAGAAAAACTTCCATGCATTCATCTTCAGTAGACTTGACTACTGTAACAGTGTCTTTCTATGTCTCCCTAAAAAAAATCTATCAGACGACTGCAGTTAATTCAGAACGCTGCTGCTCGAGTCCACTTTCTTGGATAACGCCTGCGATAACGGCCGCGTTAGATAGATAATAAATAATAAAATAAATGTGGGGAAGCAGCATTTAGTTTTTATGCACCACATATCTGGAACAAACTCCCAGAAAACTGCAGGTCTGCTGCCACTCTTGTTTATTTTTTAAAACACAACTAAAGCTATATTATGTTTCCTTTGCTTGATGTTCTGTGTAAAGCACATTGAATTGCCCTGTTGTTGAAATGTACTAATCAAATAAAATTGCCTTGCCGATGTGCCAAAAATGCCAAAGTGCCAAAAAGTGTATTAGACTGTGGTTGTACTGATCAGCTCACAGTACAACTATATTAGACCGTGGTTGTACTGGTCAGCTCCCAGTACAACAGTATTAGACTGTGGTGGTACTGGTCAGCTCCCAGTACAACAGTATTAGACTGTGGTGGTACTGGTTAGATCCCAGTACAACAGTATTAGACTGTGGTGGTACTGGTCAGCTCCCAGTACAACAGTATTAGACTGTGGTGGTACTGGTCAGCTCCCAGTACAACAGTATTAGACTGTGGTGGTACTGGTCAGCTCCCAGTACAACAGTATTAGACTGTGGTGGTACTGGTTAGATCCCAGGACAACAGTATTAGACTGTGGTGGTACTGGTTAGATCCCAGTACAGCAGTATTAGACTGCCTAATTTTCCTGACGTCATTTTTGTGCCATCGTCATGAATATCAAGGAAGTGAGTCGGATTGACACAAATGATAATTTTGCAGTGTTTCTTGAAATTGTGATGTTCTGTAGCCATACAGTACAATGCAAGTGTGTATTCAGGTGTTGTCTAATCAACTATGACCTGCAGCATTCCAAAGACGCACTCAATAAGTTGAGCCATATACAGTATACAGAACCCCCAGGTAGGTTCATCGCAGCTCAAGCACAAGGAGATTGAAACGAGAGAGTGATACAGATGTGACCAGGAGAGAGAGAGAGAGAGAGAGAGAGAGAGAGAGAGAGAGAGAGAGAGAGAGAGATCACAGCTGCTGCTGTCCAGTGATGGGAAGAAAAACATTACACACACACACTCTCTCTCTCTCTCTCTCTCTCTCTCTCTCTCTCTCTCTCTCTCTCTCTCTCTCTCTCTCTCTCTCGCTTTCTCATTACACAATTTTCCCTCTTTGGCACAACATCACAAGCCAGCCCCTGCCCCCCCCCCCCAATACACACACATCCATCTGTGTGGGACCAGTGAGCTATCGCTGGGCAAAGGGACAGCTAAGGGGTGAGAGAGAGAGAGAGAGAGAGAGAGAGAGATATGGCTGGAGAGTGTGGGGTGGGGTAGAGTGGTGGGGGCAGGAATCTCAGCTGTTCCACTTGTCAAGACCCTGGGAAAGTGCTGTCTCTCCGTCTTGACTGTGGCCTTGATACCCCCTGTGCACCCCCTCCCAAACCCCTGCTCCCTCCCTCTTCCATGCAGGCCATACCCATGTCTGGGTGAAACCCGAAGCCCCCCGATTCTGATCATTTTTGGGGGGTGACTGTGTGCACTGGGACAGAGGAATGGGACCAGAGGGGCTTAAGGAACCATTTGGACGCAGGCATGAAGGCTTTTATTTCCCAGTGATTCATGGGAAGTTCGCGAAAGCGATGCGCAGCCCCCTCATCCCGGCTGAGGTTAGCCAGATTTCTCCAGAGTCCCAGTGCCCGGCCGGTGCGTCGCTGTGTTGTGGTGTCGCTCTCTGGCCAGAAGGTTGGCCCATGTGCACGCAGGCCTCTAAAAGTGTGCTGTTGTTTTGCCTCATCTATTTCTTAAATATTCAAGAATTTGACTTTCTTAGCCTTGAGCTCGAGTCTGGGACGCCGCTGACACAAAACCCTCCTATTAAATGTATTGCTTACAGAACAATTGAATTCATCCTTTGGTTCTAGCCTGGATGAAGAGTGCCTATGTGGTCAAGGTTATCCACTATAGATGGAAAGAATTAGCATACCCCCACTGTCTTCCCCTATCTTTTCATGTACCACACAGTCCCCCAATTGATCTGTTCCCTTTTCTTTTTTCCTTAAATTGAGTTGCCAAACCCTTGTAATCCTGTGTCGCCTCAAACGTCTAGCAGGACAGCATCGGATGGGACTGATTATCAGCCAGGCCTCTGATCCTTCAAATTAAATTTACCTCCCAGGTCTGGAGTTTCCTCATCCCAGCTGGAGATGGCGTACACCGTCGGATGGAACCGCAGCGGAGGGTGGGGTCGCCCCGTCTCTGATAGAGAAGGCTTTTGTAATCCCGAGCTATGCTGTACACCAAATCCCACTGTAATTGCCTTCCTTCCCAAAGGCAGGTCGGTTAGAGCTAAGATACTCCCTGTTCTCAATACGGCTCACAAGGACAATAGAGGGGGGATTTAGTTCCTCTGCAGATCTTCACAGAGGCTGAATATATTCAGTCCAGGTGCTTTGCAAAGCGAGGGAACGAGACTGTCGCTGCTGCTGACTTCCTATTCAGACAATAGCTAGTGAGCCCAGCCATACGTGAGAATTAAAAGTTTAGGGGGGAAAGTGTTTGCTAACTGAAAAGCTTTGGAATACAAATAAGCTGAAACTGCAGTTGCATTGTGTTGAAACAACACAATCCTGAAGGTTTCAGTTGTGCAGCACTGTAGCGGAAAGTGATCGTCGCACAGCATGGCGTTCGGATTAAGACCCAAACTTCAACTACAAGCTACTTGTCAGATTTGCAAGACCCCATTGACTGCAAGACCAACCTCTGACAATAAAATTGACAATGGATGATGAAGAAAATTACATTTTGGAGAATGGGCAGTCGACCTCCATTAGTCATTTTGTATTGATTGGATTGTAAGGCCCTGACTCTTCCTTACACTGTAAACTGAAGAATCCTTCCACGTGAAATGTGTTACATGGAGGCTATGTACAGTAGTATCTCCTAGCTTTTCTATTAGTGCCTTCTGGGTTTTGAGCAACTATAGAAGTCTGTTAAGTACCTTAATAAATGGTTTCCTATTTGCATGTACTGACAGTTAACGTATCCCGTTTTTATTGAGACAGTAGAAAAGCTGAGAAGGAGACAACAGACAAGTACAGGAAGCGCAGAAGGGAAGGCACTTTTGGGATGTGAACCAATACAAATCAGCAGCTGGCAACACAAAGTGGGGAATTAATCACATTCAACCTGGCATCCCTATTTTGGGTATGTCATTATAGTCAAACTTCTTAAATTTTGTTTTATTGTTCAAAATAAAATATTTGTTGTACAATGAAGTATATTAAGTGGTTAATCAAGCTAAAACAAATGTATCCGAATGAAAAATATCATTAAAGATATTTGTTTTGTGTGATTATGATTAGTTATGTACTTTCTTTTTCTTTTTTTTGCTGCTCGGTTAGAAGTAAGAATTGAACACAATTGTGTGTGGAGGGGTGGGTGAGAGAGATGGGGAGAAAGAGTTAAAAGGGTGGTCTTTAGAAGTGCCACGGTGACTCTTACATGCTCACATTGTCCTCAGTGTGAGGGCTCTTGCCTTGGGGCGTCTGCCTGCTTCAATGGATACTTTGCCAGAGTTGCAAATCAGTGATCCTCTTCCTGCAGGTCCCTCTTTGTACGGGCTTAATCAGGAGCATCCGCAATCCCTGTCTCTCATGGCTGAAGTGCAGATCGACTTTGGCTGCTTTACACACAAGCCTTAGACAGTCAGGGCTCCCCTGATCTGCCCGGGAAGACGATAGGAGTCTAAACCCCTGGTGCATTACTGCCGGAGTGCAAAGGGACTTAAGGACACAGAGGGAGTGTGTGGGGAATGCGGAAGAGCAGAGAGAGCATACATTTATCAGTGCCTGGTGTGTGAGTGTATGTATGTATGTGTGTGTGCGTGCGTGTGCGTGCGTGTGTGTGATCGCACAAATGTGTGGTGTGCGCAAACTTGCATGAAAATGTGCAAATGTGTGTGCATGCACATATTGGATGTTATGCATCTACATTCATGCACATGCTTTGTGTGTATGCATGCTCTGTGTGTGTGTGTGTGTGTGTGTGTGTGTGTGTGTGTGTGTGTGTGTGTGTGTGTGTGTGTGTGTGTGTGTGTGTGTGTGTGTGTGTGTGTGTGTGTGTGTGTGCTGTCTTTATGAAGCTGGGCATGGCTGTGTCACTCACACCCGAGGGAAGGACTGAAGAACAAGACTCATCACAAGAAAATAAGAAGTCTTTGTCGAGAGAATCGACAATGAGCCGTGCTTTGTAGCAGGACTATTAATATTCCCAGTCTCCCCTCGATAAACACGCTCATCGTCTCACACACTCTAAATCAGACTTGGTGAAGAACAAAACAATCAAAAAAAATGCACAACTGATCCGCAGTCAAGAGAGAACATGAGCAGGAATAAA
The DNA here is from genome assembly GCF_963454915.1 of Gymnoscopelus microlampas. Lineage (NCBI taxonomy): Eukaryota > Metazoa > Chordata > Actinopteri > Myctophiformes > Myctophidae > Gymnoscopelus > Gymnoscopelus microlampas. Next base: position 22,786,041 of record NC_139947.1, read on the forward strand.
GGAAACGCAACAAGAAATTGAATTAGGGGAGATAGTGGGATCTGTGGTCTGTGTTCTTCTTTTCGTGGCTTACAAGACACTGGGGAACGTTGGGAGATAGTCATTGTGCATGTGTGTATAGCAACTTGATTCCCCAAACCCCTCTAACCCGCAACAAAAGAGAGTCTTAGAAAATGTGTGAGAGATAGAGAGAGAGAGAAAAACAAACTTGCACTGCAGTAAGACTCACTCTGTGGAGTTTTGTTTTTAACTTGTTTGTGTAGAGCCCCAGGCGGAAAAAAAAGTAGATTGAAGGCTGTCATTTTGGATGAAGACATGTTGTATGAGAATCTGATTAAAAACACTGAGGCGATTTAGCAATGATATAACTCTCGCTAAAAAGTGTGTGTTGGACCAAGCGTTAAGGGCATCCCAAATGCACCAGTTTAGTTCATTGATGTGAAACGTTCTGGAAGAGGTCAAAAAAACATTTACCAACCAGGTTTTAAAGGTTTTTCTTCGTCACATGCACTCACAGTAATACAGTAATAAGTAATACAATTGTATCAACAGTGTGGACAAAAATACAAATATAATAAGAAGAGCAAAATAGTCATAAGCAAAATAGCAATGCAAATAGCGGTACATTGCAGAACTAAATAAAACTAATTAAAAGAAACATAATGCAGTTGCACAACCATATTTGTGAGACTGAAAACATATAGCCTGACAACCAGATGAATCTGCCACAGCGAAATTCTTCAGATGCCTGTTCAGGGTATTAAACCTGTACAGTCTATAAACACTGCATGCATATGGCTAAATAGCTCAGTGGCTGCAGTAGTGGCAAGTAAATCGAACTGTGTTGAAGTTCACTGTGTTGAAGTGTCTTGAGTTCAGGATTCTTATGGCCTGGGGATAGAAACCGTCCCTCAGGCCTGCTACAGTACAGCAGGCCCTAATACTCCAGTACCATCAGTCAGATGAGTTGAGGGGTGCTGCATGACTGGCAGCTCAGTTCTGGTGATGTGCTGAGCTGCTTTAACCATCCTCTGTAGAGCCTTTCAGTTGTGTGTGTTCAGCATCTTCCATACTACCAGGAAGATATGCAGCCAGACAATAGCTAGTCTACTCTACTATAGACTCACCACCTTGGCAACGGTGCCCACGTGATACATATGACCAGCCCAGGTCCGCTGCTGCAAACAGGAGGGTGGCTTACTGATCTACATAACACACGGGTGGAACACTCAACAACATTTATGATTTTGTAAAATCAAGTTGTGGTGATAATTTGATTGAATTACCTAGTTTAAAATCATACAATATCTATATCTATATCCCGATAAAACGGGATACAATATGATCCAGCCCTCTTCTATCTCAGTATCAGACATTTTGTTGTGACCTTAAGACAATCAGGATTGCCTTAATCAGGTTAGGATACTCAACACATCTTTTCCTCCTGATTCCACATCAAAACCACCACCAGTGCCAACATCTCACAACAAAACCAGGAATTCTCATCCCCTTTTTCATTTCAAGCTCCCCCAATGTTATATGCATTTCATCAAAAGCCCCTTATAGACCTGTAAGGGTCCATTTGTTTCCATTTGGATTTTGGTCCATTTGGAGTTTGGTTCCATCTCGGAGTTACAATTTGGTTCCTATATATCTGTCATTTAGCTGGATCCCCCTCAAGGACCCCTGGGGGTCCCCAGACTCCAAATTGAGAACCAGTGACCTGAGATACATGTAGGCACCCATCTCTATACTCTCCCATTGTTAGTAGAACTTAGCACCTGTCTCCTCTGATGCATCAGAATGACAGGTCACTCATGCCAACATGTACTCTGCTATGCAGGTTACCAGACATCCATATTTCGAATTGAATTAACATTTTGATTTAATGTCATCCTGTAAGTAGAAACATAAACAGTTTAGGGTATGCAAGTATGCAACTATGATGAATATGTTGCTGCCAAGTTCTAATGTTGCTGATAAACAGTACACAGTAAGTTTACAGTTGTCTTATCAATTATTTCTCTTTATTCCTTTATTCCTCCCTCCAGTGCTTCTGCTTGCATTGCTGCCTCTGACAAGACCCCACGCCCCAACCCCCTCCCATTTGGTAGAAGTTCAATTTACAGCTAATATCAGGGTCGTGACAGACAGTGCAAAGGGCTTGGTAGGACATTAAGGTGACAGAATTGTAAATATTGGTTTTGGATGGGGAGGAGGGGGGGCAGCAGAGAATGGGCAAGCAGAGTTGGGGTGTGTGTGTTGGGTGGGGGGGACAGATTTCCATGGAGCCTGCTGAGGCGCAGTCAGGAGCGACGCCTCGGAATAGATTTTCCATTCGAGTGTGTCACATTAGATTTTCGGAGGTGCCCGGGTGTCAGGTACATATCATTAGTAACACTTTAGCGTTGTAATGAAGCTTTTTATTTATCCACAGAGGCACACAGCTCATGAATGCATAAAGAGGCGGTCTCCAGCTGTGCCCGCTAACCCATGATGCAGGAAGCGGTGAATTGGAAAGAGGAGAACGAAGACGTGCTGCAGTAAAGCAGCAGGGTCCAGCAACCTGAGAGATTTCACTGTTGAATGGAGTTGGCTCACCAACTGCATACTTCGTCTTTTGACTTTGACTTGCAGTGTTGTTGACAGAGTTACCAGGCAAGATGAACAGCAACTGGTTTGCAATGAGTGAGCGGAATCCGATAGTGGTGATTTGGCATGTGCCTTTAATTTTTAAGGCATGCCCCACATCATAGAGAAATAATAATTTCTCTATGATTCTAATTATTTATAATTATATTATAAATATTACATTTCAGTTTTCACCTGATGCAGTACCATCCCACCAAGTTCTGAGTTTAATTGTGTGATTCAACTGATTGATACTCCCTCCCACATCCATAAATTGTTGTTTTTACAGATTACAAACATAAGTTGTGTTCATTTCATTTAAGAGCTTTTGTTAGCTTTATGCTTTGTCTGTTCAGGGTTTTAATTAAACTAAACTTATACTTTTCTTTTTTTATGTTGCTACTTAAATTTATTTTCAATTACATTTTCCTCCGTGACTCAATAGATCTACATTTTGGCAAAATTGGTTTTGCTTTGCTTATTTTAGTGCAACATCCCACATGGACTGAAATATTCGCAGTCGTCTGTACAGTTACTCTAGCTTAACACACAAATGCTATAATTCAACAGTTTATGCTGTAAATGATGTTGGTGCATGATATTTTAAATTATTGTTTGATGTGCCCTTTGAGAACTTTGAGCACCTGCCGCTCCAGTGGTCTCTGCATGGCCATCATACTAAGACAACAGTTGTTGTATTTTTTACCACGAAAGGTACCGGTATATGATTTTGTATGCATAACATTTCAGTATCATGGTGACCATGATACTGACATGATACTGACATGACCATGTCATGATACTGACCATGATCCTGACCATGATACTGACCATGATATGACCATGATATGACCATGATACTGACATGATACTAACCATGATATGACCATGATACTGACCATGATACTGACATGATACTAACCATGATATGACCATGATACTGACCATGATACTGGCATGATACTAATACTGATTATCACGATGTAACACTTTTCTCAACAATCAAAAACGAGCGACCCCCCCTCCCTCGTCCATTGAGTTCAATGGACAGGTGGCTCCATGAGCTTTTTGTAATTTACGTCATTACATTATGAGCCGTTATTATATTATGAGTGGCTACAACATTACTACATTTCTTGCATATAATACTGGTCATGAACAGTATGCTATATAGATCCGTCCCAATATGTTGACATCGTTTTCTGATCTGAGACCACAAAGTACTTTACTTTGAATTACAGAGAGTGAATTGTTGTGTCAACTTAGCACGTTATTACCATTTGCTTACAATAATACATTTTATGGAAATCCTTCAGAAACAAATAGAAAGGTTTCTTTAGAAATTTCATCCATGAAAATAAGGGATGAATGAAATTATTAATTATGATTGAAGTTCCCATAGCCTACAGTCTTGCATACCAAAAACTAACATTAATCACTTGAGGCTCAAGTGATTATTATTAGCTTTTGCAAATGCAAAAATAATGAAAAACATTTCATTAATTTCCTTGCATAACCCTCTCTGTATTCCCCATTACTCAGGTGAAAAAAAGTGTTGCAGAATGAGAAGAACTATTCACCTATCACCTTGTCCTTACAGCATCCCTCCATCTCAATGGAATGTCTAGAGAACACAACTCCATCTCACTTTCATTTATGCATGACACACAGATTTGATTGGAAGTTGACTGTGAAAACTCTCCATACTGTAAGCTTGTGCATGCTCCAAATGTTTTTATCATCTTCTCGGTTTCTGCACTTCATCATTTTACAGTCCAAGGTTAAATGTAAAGTTGGAAATGTTTAGATGCACAGCACCTTATGTACCTGTGGCCGGATTCATAAATATTTTCCAAAGAAGAATCTTAAGAACTTAATATAGAAGTTGTTTAATAAGTTCTTATATTTCCTAACTGCAATTCTCAAATAAAAAAACACCTACAGTACATTTCTTCTTAAGAACGTCCTTAAATATCTTCTGAAATATGAAGGTAACCTTTCACTTCTATATTTAGATTTAGGCTAGAACTAGCCTATTGGAATCTAATTCCAATTAGATTCAAATTCAAATTCCTAATTTCCATTAACAGCAATACAGTAGCTATGCAACAGCTAACCCAGCTGCTAGTAACAATGATAAAAAAACAATCATTACATATTTGCACCAAACACTTGTTGTTACCATCAAATATCTTCACAGCTTTCTATAACTATGCAGTTAGGTGTGTATGCAGTATGTGCAATGTATAGGCTCCAATCATCACATCAACAATTCTTCCACTCAGTTGACTACAATTGCCTGTGTGAACTTTCAATTAAATAAAATAACTAATCAGAGAACATAGAATACTTTATTTATGAACAGTTTGCAAAGACAAGCACAGTTCAATACACGTTAAGAGGATTTTAGACCCAAGAAAGCACTATGGCTTGTTTCCATTGGGGTCCTAGACATTTGATTTGAAATCGTGGGCAGTACACAAATGAGAAAGGAAGAAAGACACCTGGAGGATAAAGTGTATGGGAGGTGGTCTCCCATTGTGCTGGTGGTGCTTCACTTGACTTTGTGGCTCCAATATGGCATTCCAAATCTCACTCATCTATTTGACTGTTTCCTACAGTTCATGGAACCTGCTGGATCAAAAGTTAGAGCCGACAGAGCTATAAAGGAGGCCTGTAGAGCTGGTGGCTTTTTACCAGACACCCTTCCAAAGAGGGCCTCAGCGTTCATTTCCCTCTCATCTCAGGTGTGAAATCGCCATCGGTGTAATACTCATCCCCAGTAAAGCCCCATCTGGAGAGAAGTCTACAGCAATGGTGTCACTCAACCTTAACAGTCAGTTTGGTGGGGAAACACAACTGAAGAAAGTCAGCTTTTATAGGGCAGTATCTAAAGAAGCACCTGTCATATAGTTTCATGGTTAGGGTATTGTCACTAATGCTGTTCGGAAAACAAAAATGTGCATTCATGTGTTGTGTTCCGTTTCATTTACATTCATGTGATGACCTTGCAGGTCACGAGAGTGAATTGTAATGCCCGCGCGATATCACAGTTTGTAGCCACCATAAAATCCAACCAAATGAGGTAGTTTGTGGCATCACATGTGTTACTATGGCCCACAGTGGTTGCGTCGGCCTCACAGACAAACCCACCCCCACACACCCACAGCCATTCTCTTTTAATACTCCAAATTAACCGCATCTCTCTATAAACGGCACACGAATGCTTTCAACTCTCGATGTGAAGCGCACAAGTTAGCATCCTTTCTTCTCAGGCAGATTCCCTAATCAGGTATAAAAAAAATTCCTTTGGTGCCGGCATGAGGAGAGGATGTGGGGAGATGGTATACAGGAGGAGGCGTGCAGCATCTGAGAAGATAACATTAGATGTTGTGATCCCCATGATAAGACACCATAATTTGGCTCGGTGAGATAGAGAACTCTGGGAGCTGCTAGGCTCAGACGTGGCAATTTGCTTTTATTTCTTCCCTCCCTCTTTCCAAACTGTTTTTTTTTTCTCCTTGAAGGAGTTTTTTTTTTCTTCTCAAAACCGTACCCAGGAGGTGAGCTCGTAAGCTTTGCACAAGACAGAGAGTTGTGTTCTAAAACAGCGGACAAAATACAAATATTTGAAAATGTATTTCATGGTAATTATGTCAAGTTTCATGGCCTCCGTGCTGGGCTGAGGCAAAGCCTGGATGCCTTAATTTGTATAGAAATTGTAATCATTTGTTCATTTCAAGGTGAAAATTGCATTTTTTAATTTAAATTGTATCCTAGCCTGATAGGCTATTATCTGGAGAAATTGTCTCTGTGTATTAGAGTCTATGCCAACACTTCACGGCTGTTAAGAGCTGACTTCCCCTTAGAAAAGGAGCTTGTGTGAGTGTCCTCGTAGTATTACTATTACTATTACTACTAAATAACGTCTCATTTCCGTAGGAGATTTTACTATTAATTGGTTTGCAAACCTAGCATTATTTTTGTATATCAGACAACCTTTAAGAATCTTTGATCAGTACTTATCTACTAGATGCCATTCATCAGCTAAGCTGAACAACTTATAGCCCAGAATGCTTTTTTCAGAACCCTGTCAGCCTGGGCTAGACAGTAAGAGTCCTGGGCATTGATGCATCATCTTGCTATTGAAAGGACACTTTTATAGACAGGCTTTTTCCGTTAAACGTGTTGACTCCACTCTTTTTTTGTCATTGAGGGCTGATTGAGGGCCTTGTGTGGGAGCAGCGAGGTTAGTAAGTCTCTCGACTCTCCCCCAGCTTAATTTCAAAGTGATATCGGAGTGCAGAGATTAGAGCAAGTGGGGTGCGATGGGGTGGGGTGGTGTGGGGTAGTGGAGCCCGGGTGGGCAGGGGAAGAAGGGAGAGCGTTGGGTACATAACACCAGAGGTTGGTACGGAGCACAGTAATCGTACATGCAGGGGATTGGCGCGATAACACATGAAAGACGGGCGACTTAACGAAAACCCTGACACTAAATGAAAGAGGGAGAAGGTGATAGTGGTGGCAGTAATGCCGTTGGTGATGGTGGATACAAAATATACCCCCCCCCCCCAAAAAAAAAAAAGAAATAAGAGAAAAATATTACGCCTCGCTTTCTATTGTCATCAATGAGAATGAAATCTTCAATAGAAACAAAACTCTAGGAATAATGGTGGACATTGAAAGTAGGGGGCGGGGCAGGACGGTGGGGTGGGGGGGCTATACAGATATCCCACATTCTTTTACACATTATTCTCCTCTCAAACAGTCTGTCTCACTGGGCTTAAGCGTGCTACTTACCACTCAGGGGGGGTTATTAGCCAATCATGCCGATCTGTCTTCTCATAAGCTGATTGTATGGAGGCAAAATCCCCCCCCCCCCCCTTCCGTGTGGCGATCAGACAGCTGGAGCCCAGGTACATAATGTATCCTGGAATAATTATGGGATTTAGGAAGATGTTAGGCTTTGTAAGTGCTTTCATTGTGACATTTTTTGAGTGTTTGACACAGCAGCACTCCTTCGCGACACAATACCCCAGGGCTCGTGATGGGATGGTGTGGGGGGTGGAGGCTGAGAGTGGGGCTGCGGTTGAGAACTTCTACAGACACGTCCTTTAATTACGATTCCTTGTGGTGCTTTCTGCGCTGAGACGTAGCCCAATGATAACGCTCACCCTGACCCCCAAAATAATCATTACCAAGGAAAGTGTCAGCACCTTCTGTGATCTCACCATTCAGGTTAATTGCTTTAATAAAATAGAAAGGTGTGCTCAGTAGAGCGCAAATCTCCACCAGGAGGCATACCCTAATAATAGCAATGTAGTTACATTCCTACCCACTGCACAGCGAAGAAAGAGTAGTGCAGCATGTGATTACCAGTGTACATCATCTCTACTCTCTTCTGCTCTCTCTCATACACATTTATTGTCATGTGATGAGAAGGTTTTTCGCAAGCTGGGGACTGTATTGGACTGTAAGGGGGGGAAGAAGGGGGAAGGAGGGGGGAGAAGGGGGGAAGAAGAAAAAGAGAAGAAAGAAGGGAAAAGGAGAGACATTTTGAGAAAAAGGAAGGGAATGGATGCAATTCTAACTCAGCTTCATGTAACATCCTGCTGCAAGCAATTATGTATCCGAATATTTTCAAAAGCACTGAAATGTTAAAACTAGCATTTCTAAGAAGGGGAAGTATGGATCCCAAGGTCCCTTTAAATGTCCATTTTTATTGACAATAGCCTGGTTCCGGACTGGACTTCTCTCCCTCCAAAGTTGTGAGGGACCACAGAGATTCCAGACTAATATCACTGCGTAGATATTAGATATTAGGGGGAAAAAGTACAAACTTTGGCAGGCTACTATACTTACACCTAGAAACCCCATTCAAACGTGAAAATGTTCATCTTACTGTGAACATGTTTGCCTGAAAACGAATCTTTGAAATGTTTTATAGTTTTAGAAATATACTCCTTTAAAGGTTTTGGCACTGTACAAAATCCACCCCCTCTCAAGTTGAGAGTGGGTGGATTTGAGTTCACAAACTGATCATGTCACTTAGTGGTGGGCGGGGCCCAATCTGAGCTTAGTTTGGTTCAGCTGGGGTGGGCCTATATAAACTCAGGTTGAACCAGCAGACAAACATTTTGTCTGTCTGGAGATTCACTGCAAGAAATCACAGCTATGTGAGCACTTCCGATGCATTATAAGTAAGTTTGTTTTCTGTTATTAGACTTATGTTCCTTGGTTTAATTTGTTTGATAGACACTTACGCTGATCTGTTTATGCTTTCTGTTTGTTTAAGTTACTGATTGTTTCTGTCTTTCACTCCTATTTAGTTAAATCATCATCATCACCACCATATCATCATCATCATCACATGTGTTGTACCAACTGGCAATAAAACCACTTTCAACCTTCATTCCTGGTCTGGTCCAAATGCTCTTATCGGCATACTGGTGTCGGGGTATAATTTAGCCATGCAGTGAACTCTAGCTAAAGACATTTTACAGGCACCTCAAGAAACACTTTCACCTAGAAACTCCATTCACACTTTTTATAATTCATCTTACTGTGGACACAAATGCTTGAACTTTTTACTTTGAAATGTTTTGTAGTTTTTGAGATATTTAACTTTTAAAACGTACATCTGAAAACCAGCAAGGACATCTTTGCAACTTTTACCTGGCGCTTTTACCTTATCTAATGTTTTAATGAACACCATGCAAGTGAACAGAATAAGCATAAACCACTGTGGTGCAGTGGTTTAGATACAGGGCTTGTAACCAGAAGGTTCCTGGTTAAAATCCTACCATGACATTTTTCCAAATTTTACCTGACACCTCTCTAATCTAATCTAATCTTTCACTGAAGAGCGTGCACGAGACCAGAGAAAGTATGAACCATGGTGGAGCCATGGTTAAGATACAGGCTTTGCACACAGAAGGTCCTGAGTTCAAAACTAGCAAGGACATTGTTCCAACTTTTACCTGGGGCTTTTACCTTTATCTGATCTTTCACTGAATACCACGCAAGTTAATGGAATACACAAGAATCCTTGTGGTGCAGTGGTTTAGACACAGGGCTTGTAACCAGAAGGATCCCGGTTCAAATTCAACTAGGACATTTTCCCAACTTTTATCTGACTCTTGTGGTCTGTATCTAATCTTTCAGTGAACAGCCTGCAAGAGACCAGAGAAACTATGAACCATGGTGGAGCAGTGGATAGGATACAGGCCTTGCACACAGATGTTCTGAGTTCAAATCCATCAAGGAATATTTTCCAACTTTTACGTGGCTGTTTCACCTTTATCTAACCTTTCAATGAAGAACACGAAAGTGAACAAAGTCAGTAAGAATCACTGTGGTGCAGTGGTTAAGATACAGCGCTTACAACCGGAAGGTTCCCAGTTCAAATCTAACTTGGACATTTTTCCAACTTTTACCTGACTCTTGCACCTTCAAATCCCACACATGCTGATTTGCCATTTCCAGGATTTGATTTCCAGGATTTGAGTCTTGAGTCCCAAGACTTAAAGCCCAAAAGAGAAATTTGATGTCTCCGCGGGAGTAATTGGTTCGACTCAAGACCCAAAAGAAGGTGAACTGACTGCAATGATTCAACATGTCATATATAGAATAGAAACCCCATTCAAACTTTAAAATGTTCATCCTAATATGGACATGTTTGCCTGAAAAGGGATCTTTGAAATGTTTCATTGTTTTAGAATAGTACTCCTTTAAAAGTTCAAAGATTTATAATGGAGGTCGATGGAAGATTTTGGGACCTAAAAAAAAACACTTTCACCTAGAAACTCCATTCACAGTTCAAGAAAATCCACCTTACTGTGGACATGCATGCTTGAGATTTTTTCTTTGAAATCATTTGTAGTTTTGGAGATATTTAACTTTAAGCGCCCAATGCATTGTCAATGCGGCAATGGACATTTAAAGGCAGGCTTACAACTATATACTTACGCCTAGTAACCTCATTCATACTTTAAAATGTTCATCTTACTGTGGACATGTTTGCCTGAAAAGGAATCTTTGAAATGTTTAATAGTTTTAGAATTGTACTCCTTTAAAAGTTCAGAGATTTATAATGGAGGTCGATGGACGATTTTGGGACCTAAAAAAACACTTTCGCCTAGAAACTCCATTCACAGTTCAAAAAGTCCACCTTACTGTGGACATGCATGCTTGAGATTTTTTCTTTGAAATCATTTGTCGTTTTGGAGATATTTAACTTTAAGTGCCCAATGCATTGTCAATGCGGCAATGGACATTTAAAGGCAGGCTTACAACTACATACTTACGCCTAGTAACCTCATTCATACTTTAAAATGTTCATCTTACTGTGGACATGTTTGCCTGAAAAGGAATCTTTGAAATGCTGCATAGTTTTAGAATTGTACTCCTTTAAAAGTTCAGAGATTTATAATGGAGGTCGATGGAAGATTTTGGGACCTCAAAAAAATACTTTCACCTAGAAACTCCATTCACAGTTAAAAAGTTCCACCTTACTGTGGGCATGCATCCTTGAGATGTTTTACTTTGAAATGATTTGTAGTTTTTGAAATATTTAACTTTAAGCGCCCAATGCATTGTCAATGGCAATGGACATTTAAAGGGGGGAAAGTACAAACTTTGGCTTTTACCTTTATCTAATCTTTCATTGAAGACCACGCAAGTGAACAGATTGAGTAAGAACCACTGTGGTGCAGTGGTTTAGATACAGGGCTTGTAACCAGAAGGTTCCCGGTTCAAATTCAACTAGGACATTTTCCCAACTTTTATCTGACTCTTGTGGTCTGTATCTAATCTTTCAGTGAACAGCCTGCAAGAGACCAGAGAAACTATGAACCATGGTGAAGCAGTGGATATGATACAGGCCTTGCACACAGAAGGTTCTGAGTTCAAAACCAACAAGGAATATTTTCCAACTTTTACGTGGCTGTTTCACCTTTATCTAACCTTTCAATGAAGAACATGCAAGTGAACAGAATTAGGATGAATTACAGTGGTGCAGTGATTGAGATACAGGGCTTATAATCAGAAGGTTGCTGGTTCAAATCCAACAAGGAAATTTTTTGAACTTTTACCTGACACCTACACCTTTATCTAATCTTTTAGTGAACAACACGCAAGTGAACATAGTCAGCAAGAATCACTGTGGATCGGTGGTTAAGATACAGGGCTTACAACCGGAAGGATCCCAGTTCAAATCCAACTTGGACATTTTTCCAACTTTTACCTGACTCTTGCACCTTCAAATCCCATACATGCTGATTTGCCATTTCCAGGATTTGATTTCCAGGATTTGAGTCTCGAGTCCCAAGACTCAAGACCCAAAAGAGTCTTGAGTCGAACCAATTACTCCCGCGGAGACATCAAATTTCTCTTTTGGGCCTTGAGTCCCAAGAAAAAATACATTTCCTAAGTCCAGAGCTCGAAAGTTTGTCACTAGTTGATCGAAAGTTTGTCACTACCGAAACGAAAGTTAAATCCGAAAAAATCACTAAGTGTGGAGGCCAAAATCGTCCCCCCGAAAACCTGTTAGGAGTACGTTTCAGGCAATTTAGAGTTGATTGGTAGTACTTTGTAGTGACACTTTTTTTGGTCCCTAACAGTCATCGAGCTCTGGACTTAGTACATTTATTTTTTCACCATTGGGTCACTACCGAAACGAAACCGAAACGAAAGTTAAATCCAAAGAAATCACTAAGTGTGGAGGCCAAAATCGTCCCCCCGAAAACCTGTTAGGAGTACGTTTCAGGCAATTTAGAGTTGATTGGTAGTACTTTGTAGTGACACTTGTTTTGGTCCCTAACATTCATCGAGCTCTGGACTTAGTAAATGTATTTTTTCACCATTGGGTCACTACCGAAACGAAACCGAAACGAAAGTTAAATCCGAAAAAATCACTAAGTGTGGAGGCCAAAATCGTCCCCCCGAAATCCTGTTAGGAGTACGTTTCAGGCAATTTAGAGTTGATTGGTAGTACTTTGTAGTGACACTTTTTTTGGTCCCTAACATTCATCGAGCTCTGGACTTAGTAAATTTATTTTTTCACCATTGGGTCACTACCGAAACGAAACCGAAACGAAAGTTAAATCCGAAAAAATCACTAAGTGTGGAGGCCAAAATCGCCCCCCCGAAAACCTGTTAGGAGTATGTTTCAGGCAATTTAGAGTTGATTGGTAGTACTTTGTTGTGACACTTTTTTTGGTCCCTAACATTCATCGAGCTCTGGACTTAGTAAATTTATTTTTTCACCATTGGGTCACTACCGAAACGAAACCGAAACGAAAGTTAAATCCAAAGAAATCACTAAGTGTGGAGGCCAAAATCGTCCCCCCGAAAACCTGTTAGGAGTACGTTTCAGGCAATTTAGAGTTGATTGGTAGTACTTTGTAGTGACACTTTTTTTGGTCCCTAACAGTCATCGAGCTCTGGACTTAGTACATTTATTTTTTCACCATTGGGTCACTACCGAAACGAAACCGAAACGAAAGTTAAATCCAAAGAAATCACTAAGTGTGGAGGCCAAAATCGTCCCCCCGAAAACCTGTTAGGAGTACGTTTCAGGCAATTTAGAGTTGATTGGTAGTACTTTGTAGTGACACTTGTTTTGGTCCCTAACATTCATCGAGCTCTGGACTTAGTAAATGTATTTTTTCACCATTGGGTCACTACCGAAACGAAACCGAAACGAAAGTTAAATCCGAAAAAATCACTAAGTGTGGAGGCCAAAATCGTCCCCCCGAAATCCTGTTAGGAGTACGTTTCAGGCAATTTAGAGTTGATTGGTAGTACTTTGTAGTGACACTTTTTTTGGTCCCTAACATTCATCGAGCTCTGGACTTAGTAAATTTATTTTTTCACCATTGGGTCACTACCGAAACGAAACCGAAACGAAAGTTAAATCCGAAAAAATCACAAGTGTGGAGGCCAAAATCGCCCCCCCGAAAACCTGTTAGGAGTATGTTTCAGGCAATTTAGAGTTGATTGGTAGTACTTTGTAGTGACACTTTTTTTGGTCCCTAACATTCATCGAGCTCTGGACTTAGTAAATTTATTTTTTCACCATTGGGTCACTACCGAAACGAAACCGAAACGAAAGTTAAATCCGAAAAAATCACTAAGTGTGGAGGCCAAAATCGTCCCCCCGAAAACCTGTTAGGGGTACGTTTCAGGTAATTTAGAGTTGATTGGTAGTACTTTGTAGTGACACTTTTTTTGGTCCCTAACATTCATCGAGCTCTGGACTTAGTAAATTTATTTTTTCACCATTGGGTCACTACCGAAACGAAACCGAAACGAAAGTTAAATCCAAAAAAATCACTAAGTGTGGAGGCCAAAATCGTCCCCCCGAAAACCTGTTAGGAGTACATTTCAGGCAATTTAGAGTTGATTGGTAGTACTTTGTAGTGACACTTTTTTTGGTCCCTAACATTCATCGAGCTCTGGAGCTCAGGACATTCACAGTTAAAAAATTCCACCTTACTGTGGACATGCATGCTTGAGATTTTTTTTTTTTAAATCATTTGTAGTTTTGGAGATATTTAACTTTAAGCGCCCCATGTATTGTCGATGCGGCAATGGACATTTAAAGGCAGGGCTACAACTACATACTTACGCCTAGTAACCTCATTCATACTTTAAAATGTTCATCTTACTGTGGACATGTTTGCCTGAAAAGGAATCTTTTAAATGTTGCATAGTTTTAGAATTGTACTCCTTTAAAAGTTCAGAGATTTATAATGGAGGCGGATGGAAGGTTTTGGGACCTCAAAAAAACACTTTCACCTAGAAACTCCATTCACAGTTCAAAAATTCCACCTTACTGTGGACATGCATGCTTGAGAAACGTTTTTTAAAAATCATTTGTAGTTATGGAGATATTTAACTTTAAGCGGCCCATGTATTGTCGATACGGCAATGGCCCTTTCAAGGCAGGCTTACAACTACATACTTACGCCTAGTAACATCATTCATACTTTAAAATGTTCATCTTACTGTGGACATGTTTGCCTGAAAAGGAATCTTTGAAATGTTGCATAGTTTTAGAATTGTACTCCCTTAAAAGTTCAGAGATTTATAATGGAGGCGGATGAAAGGTTTTGGGACCTCAAAAAAACACTTTCACCTAGAAACTCCATTCACAGTACAAAAATTCCCCCTTACTGTGGACATGCATCCTTGAGATGTTTTACTTTGAAATGATTTGTAGTTTTTGAAATATTTAACTTTAAGCGCCCAATACATTGTCAATGGCAATGGATATTTAAAGGGAAAAGGGTACAAACTTTGGCAGGCTAAGTTAACAGAACAGGTCAGAACCTCTGTGGTGCAGTGGTTTAGATACAGGACTTGCAACCAGAAGGTTACCGGTTCAAATCCAACCAGGACAGGTTTCCAACCAATACCCGACTCTTGCACCTTTATCTGATCTTTCACTCAAGAGCGTGCAAGAGACCATAGAAAGTATATACCATGGTGGAGCAGTGGTTAAGATTCAGGCCTTGCACACTGAAGGTCCTGAGTTCAAATCCCGCAAAGACATCTTTCTAACTTTTACATGGGGCTTTTACCTTTATATAATCTTTCAGAAAATTACACGCAAGTCATCAAAACAGGTAAGGACCTCTGTGGTGCAGTGGTTTAGATACAGGACTTGCAACCAGGAGGTTCCCGTTTCAAATCTAACTAGTGCACCTTTTTTTTCCCCCCAAGACTCAAGACCCAAAAGAGTCTTGAGTCGAACCAATTACTCCCGCGGAGACATCAAATTTCTCTTTTGGGCCTTGAGTCCCAAGACTCAAGGCCCAAAAGAGAAATTTGATGTCTCCGCGGGAGTAATTGGTTCGACTCAAGACCCAAAAGAAGGTGAACTGACTGTAATGATTCAAAATGTCATATATAGAATAGAAACCCCATTCAAACTTTAAAATGTTCATCCTAATATGGACATGTTAGCCTGAAAAGGGATCTTTGAAATGTTTCATTGTTTTAGAATAGTACTCCTTTAAAAGTTCAGAGATTTATAATGGAGGTCGATGGAAGATTTTGGGACCTCAAAAAACTTTCACCTAGAAACTCCATTCACAGTTCAAAAATGCCACCTTACTGTGGGCATGCATCCTTGAGATGTTTTACTTTGAAATGATTTGTAGTTTTTGAAATATTTAACTTTAAGTGCCCAATGCATTGTCAATGGCAATGGACATTTAAAGGGGGAATGATCTGCTGCACATACAGTAGGGACACATTCAATATGGAACGCTATCAAATATCAATTAATATTCATATATTCATTGCATAAGCACAATTGGTCTCCTGGTTTGAACAGCATGGAGATTATATTAGCTATTTGCCAATGGCTTATCTATCACCTAATATGATCATATTTAAGTATTTAAGCAATGTACTGGAATGACATCTGTGACAAACTCTCTGAACCACAACTACATGAACTTGGAGGACCTACACTACAGCATTGAGCACTGACTTTGCAGATGCATGTACTAAAGGACCATGCCATACTACAACAGTAAAATCACAGTTAAATGTTAATTGAATTTTTACTCTCTCAGAGTTACCTTAACATTACAGAAATGAAATGTGTAAGCACTGACAAGAGACAGAAGGCTTTTGTAGATGTCATGGTACATAATGTAGGTTTTGTACACAGTAAAGTCCTCAGTGTAGTTGAGAAATTGCCTTGCGGTTTTTGTCTATCACCAGTTGTCTTTATTGATGTGAGATATTATCTTTGAGGTTATCTGGTTTGAGCGTGCCTGGTAAGACCATGTAAAATGCTATCATACCAAAATATTGACTTTTCTTTTTTCCTGGAATAATCGTCAGTTAAAGCTTTATTTCATGCCTCTAATAGAGACTGGCAAACTGTCGGGCCTGAGTAGCACAATATGCTGCCCCTCAAAATAGCCCCTGTGGTGAGGTCTCAGTCACGGACCCCTAGGCACTAACAGCCCCCAACACTGGCTCTTCTGTAAGGTCAAACAGTGTGTGTCTGTGTTGACGTGCCCATCCTCATTAACACTGTCTCATTCATTCTGCTTGGGCTCCGACGGGGGATTTCTGCTATCTTCAGTCACTGGAACTGTTTGATGCACTTGACTTCAAAGCCTTTGGGAATAGTAGATTATCAAAGGGGGGATTAGATCATGATTAGGTTTTATGTCACCAAAGCAATGGCAAAAGAATTTGGGATTTGTACAAAAAAAAGGCCATAAAAGCACTGGTGTGTGCTGTCAACTGTAATGGTATCAGACTTGTGTCTTTTCCTAAGGATAGATGAGCACATGTAACATACATGTTATGAAGGCACTTTCCTAAGTGTTTAAAGCTGCAATCCGTACATTTTATGTCCGATCCCAATGGAGAGAGATCATTGTAGCTGTAAGACCGGAATTCAAACCCTGGTCTCCCATGTGAGGAAAGATGTTCATCCAAGAGGGTATCCCCTTGGCCAGGGGAGAAACTGGGCGTATGATCTTCAGACAGGCAGGTTACAGGGTCTAAATTTCTCAATAGCAGAGTAAGCAGACCACCTAACACTGCAGATGTACTAGTTGTATTGCATTAACATACTCTACATTGTAGACCCTTTAAAGCCAATAATTATTTGCAAAAGCCATATTTGTTTTTCTGTTGACATTCCACTTGAGTTCAGCCGTGCAGTCTTAAGCGTGATTTATACTTTTTTGTGCCTTTATGATAATACGCTTTCACAAAAATGTGAGTGTGTATGTACGAAATCCGTATCAAAGTAGTTATTTATATTTACATGCACTTCATATGGAATTATTTTCCTAGTGTCAGCTCTCCAGTCGATCTGTGGGGTGGAGTCATAGCAGGGCAACCTGTAAGGCCTATATGTCCAGTTTTACACCTTCAAAGTAAAAGGGGCTGTAAGGGATATTTTTGGTTAAATAAAAAAAGTTTTAGTTAAAATGTTAAAGCTCTATATTCTGAGAGTAATAATTGCTATAGAGTGTTTGTTGAGTAACAGGGGTCTCCCCATCTCTCCAGCTCTTTAATAAATAAAGGAGAGAGAACCCATTTATCAACTTCAATTTTATAGTGTTCCAGTTCCAAATTTGTCTGCAATTGTTTTGTTTTTGTTTTATCACTTTTATCCTGTATTCTGTATGTGTTCTCTCTCCTGATTGGTTCATTGGATGAAAGTGGTATCCAGGGTCAAGGGAAAGTGTCTTTCCCTTGACTGTAATATAATTTCTCCAAAGTTAGTACCTTCTTTATACACTGCAAAAGAGTGTCAATTTTACTTAAATTCAATGTTAAATTTACACTCTCTCTCACTTTTGCAGTGTAGAATTAACTATTGTACCCAATTCAACTCCCACCAGTATGTTCTCGAACAGACCTGACGGCATAAAAGTCATCTATTGATATGTCAGAAACAGAAGAGAGGAAAGAATGCTAAAATAGAAGTGTGCTCTTGGTCCAGTCGTAGATCTTTAATGAATAGACAGTTAACGCCAGTGTTACAGTTGACACACCAAAAGTTTGGGGGGGGGGGGGGGGGTAAATGCCAATACAAGGTTCCCACTACTCTAATACTTCATACAGGTAGAATAAATTAAGCCATGGTATTATACACACATGCCGAACAAAAAAAAGTATAACAAAACTAGTGTAGAAAAAACAAAGGAAAGGAAGGTGAAGCACAAATGAGCCACTCGAAGCAATTTGAAATACCCACAGACAGGAGCCAACTTCGAATAGAAAGGAGCATATATTTATACATCTTTACATTTGCTTGTGTGTCCGTGATCTCCCCCTTGTTTTGCTTTCATAGAAAAAATATATATACACAAGGCGGAGGATTGCACTATAAGTAACGGTTGGCACAGAGACAGTCTGAAATATATTTCCTTCACCATGTCGGAGACGTAGGAAAGCAACAGTAGATTATGGTGAACTTGTTCTGC
Source organism: Gymnoscopelus microlampas (assembly GCF_963454915.1). Classification (NCBI taxonomy): domain Eukaryota; kingdom Metazoa; phylum Chordata; class Actinopteri; order Myctophiformes; family Myctophidae; genus Gymnoscopelus; species Gymnoscopelus microlampas. The sequence goes on from NC_139947.1 coordinate 22,804,643, forward strand.
TCTGCGATAAAAAAAAAGAAAAGTGCCACTGGACGGGAAGTCGGTGATGAGCACTGACATGTGTGATGGTCTTCAGATGTAGGCCAGTGTTTGGAATGAGAAAAACATAAGATTTCTGTAATTAAGCCCGGCCACCCGCGAAGCTCTGTCACTGCAGCAAAACTTGAAGGGTGGAGTGTCCATCAAACATGTGTCCAAGAGGGAATGTAAATGAAAAATATGAACATATGTCAATGACAAGATATCTTTTGAATTGTGACAGTACATGTACATGTACATCATCAACATCATCATCATCATCATCATCGTTGTAATGTTTGTCTTCTCCTTTTCAACTACAGCATTTTACCGTGCTTTACTCTATCAACAAGCAATGTAAAACTCCATCTTATTTTAAAAGGACTATATTCACAGTAAACAAATGTAAACGTTCCTTATGCATTTGTTTTGTTCCAATGGTGTGATATTTATTTATTCTTTATTTTATTTTTTTCTTCTAAATTCGTTAAGTTTCTCATGAGCTGGGGCTGACTGGGTGTCTGGAATGTCATCGAATAAACAAGGTAATGGCAGGAATGATCGCTTTTTGAAAAGACAACAAATAAATAGTCAAAATAGACATTTGACATTGGATGGAATGGTCTCAAATGAAGAAGGGAGAATGGCGCACAAAAAAAAGGCTTTCTCAAAACTCTGAGATTGACTTACATTAGATAAATGCCAAGGAATAATTCAGTCGTGCAGAAATGTTGTTCAAGTACTTTTAGCATTTGAAATGTTTCCTTATGGTTTAGGGAACGTATGCCCTTTTGGTCCAAAACATGTCCATCAACCCATTAACCTTTCAGTGACTTTGAAATGGAGAATGGAGAAACAATGCTGGATGTGTAATTTGCCTAATACAATGACGTCCTTGAAACGTTGCTACTCTCACTCCCGGACAATACGTACTGTAGCTAAAGCCTTGAGGGAAGAAGGGAGGATCTGAAGGTTTCCCCATTGGTCGATCGTTCCCCCCGATGATTCCAGGGGAGCGCGACAACCCACAGAGTAGCTGAATTTCCTTTTAGGAATGCTGGGGATTAGAGAGGGGAAGGTCACATCTCAGCAATACGACCCAGACACAAGCCTTCCTCTGCTCGGAGCTTACGTCTCAGCTATTCTTCTTGTGAATTCCCGCTCTCACTTCACCTAGAACACTGGTTCTCAACGTGGCCTTTGGGGTCCCTAAAGTTAACTGAGGATTTACAGTGTAGATTTGGGTAAGTGAAAGAACATATCAAAGGGGGGTCTGTGGCCCATCAAACTGGGGGTCCTTGAAATTAATAAAGGTTCAGAATCACTGGCCTAGCCATCATGCCTTCTTTCAATAGAATCGGTTGAAATCGAGGCCAAAGGATTGGACAGTTTCTATCTACTTATCTCCCCCTCTCTTTCTGTACCCCCCCCCCCCCCCCCGCTCCCCCTCCCCCCAAATCACCTCTGTGTGATACGTATGCGGAGGACAAATGGGAAATGACAGGAATAAAAAATACAAATAGCCATACCATTCCACAATAAAAAAAAGACAATAATAGAAACATAATACTTAGTACAGAGGTGACTTGTCCAAAACAAGGGTGGACTTAATATGGCTAAAGGTTTGCCTGCATGACAACGCGCTAATGTCCAAGTGCTATTGGACAGGCCTGTCCCAAAAAAAAGGGGAAAAAAAGAAATTAAGAAATACAATAAAAAGAAGCTCGCTTGACCTCACACCTCTTTCAATGCTCATGTTGCACAGTGTTTCTTTTTTGTTTTCTTTTTTTATGTTTAGTTTGAGAGCGAGAAGGAGGAGCAGCCTCGGAACGGAGAGCAGAAAATGCATGGCACAGTTCCATGAAGCATCTCTCTCTGTTTAGGGAATGGCTGAATCAGTCCATGACAGTCCACTGAGGAAATGCTGCGGTCGTCTGCACTGCCCCTCCATCCCTGAGACACACACGCACGGGCGTCTGTACACACAAAGAGCTATGCGTGCATGCGCTGTCACTCTCCCAAGAGCTTGGGGGTGTGTGGGGTTGGATATTGTGAGCAGGAGGCGTGGGTGGTGCTGGTGAACAGGTCATGAGGCTGCAGTGTGGGTTCGCGTCGAGCGAAGAGGACAGGATTAATAAGCCTGCCCCGTCTCCACCTGAAGCAGTCCCAGAACGGCTGAATGGTCCCCGAGCTTCATCCTGCGCTGGGTGGACAAGCTGACGTTCTTGGCCAGGTAATCCACAGCAGCTGGAGGGACACACAGGGACAGCGTGCGGCTTAGATTTACGTGGCATTAATAAGTGATTAAGTTCTAAAAGTGAAGCTTAATCCTCTTAAATAAAACTATTCTGACATTCAGTAACACCTACAAAGCAGAATAGTGTCTGTGAGGCATTAATAACAGTCATAGTAAAAAAAAAAGTATATATATACTGTGTGTGTGTGTGTGTGTGTGTGTGTGTGTGTGTGTGTGTGTGTGTGTGTGTGTGTGTGTGTGTGTGTGTGTGTGTGTCGTCACGTCCCTTCTACACTCGGCCACACTGTGACGAAAGCCAGCCTCCCTCGGGGCACACAGGGCTATGATTGGACAGATCTATGCTCCGCAGATTGACTGACACCGGGGGAGATCTTTATCGAAAGCACATGTCTGCTTTCACCTGCAGGCACACTGGCAGGCTAAAGGTCAAATCCATTCACTTCAATACGAGCGGGGAGGGCCATTCATCTGACTTGCACCTCACACGGTTTCCATTTCCCCGCACACATCGGCTAAACATGTTAGGAAGAGAGATAATCGGTGGGTTATGGGAGGGTTAACCAATGAGGCGCTGGGTCAGGACTCAGGAGTACAAACCAAGGGCAAAAAATGGTACAGTCAAATGGACAGGCCACATTATGTAAAGGCAACGGGCATCACCCATTTATTATTTAGATTTTTAAGGCATTTAGTTCTCCCACAGCTAATGACTGAGCCGTTGGATTACAAGAAGTAGGCAGAGTGTTCTAAGGAAGCAAACTCGCGCCATATCCCTCAGAGTACGAGGGCAGGCACACACACACACACACACACACACACACACACACACACACACACACACACACACACACACACACACACACACACACACACACACACACACACTAGGGCTGATATTGCATACTCTTGTAATTGCCGTTCATCATCTTGGCCTATACCTTCCTGCCTACATGTTGAACTGCCGATAATATTGCAGATAAGCTGTTCACACGCACTGCGTGCCTTGCGGCTGTTAGCTGAACACTGTCTCCAGCCGCAAGCGATACTCGGTAGAACTTTACAATAATGACCCGTTATAAAGCATTTATAAACGTTTATAAGTAGTTTGTAGACTATTAACAAATCATTAACAACCTGTTTGTTGACATTCGTAAATGATTACTAAAACCTTTATAACTACAGTTACAAATCATTTGTAAAGTATTAGTAAGTAGTGAACTATTCATGAATAAGCCATTTATATACATCTGTAAAAGATTATTAAATCATTTGTAACGACCCATTCTAAAGGATTTATAAACGTTTATAAGCAGTTTGTAGACTATTAACAAATCATTAACAACCTGTTTATTGACATTCGTAAATGATTACTAAAACCTTTATAACTACGGTTACGAATCATCTATAAAGGTATTAGTAACTATTCATGAATAAGCCATGTATAATACATCTGTAAATGATTATTAAATCATTTGTAACTGATGTTACATAATATATACAAGCTATTGGTAGCTTGTTCATGTTTAACATATGCTTTGTTAAACATTCCTAAAGTATCTATAAATCCTTAGTACATGTTATTATGTGCCCTATAGTAAAGTGAAGACAGTTCATCATTTACAACTGTCTGTTAATGTGTTTGTTCATGTTTAACATGCTTTGTAAAACATTCCTAAAATATCTATAAATCCTTTGTACATGTTATTATGTGCCCTACAGTAAAGTGAAGACAGTTCATCATTTATGACTGTCTGTTAATGTGGACTTTCTCCTTACCTGTTGCAAACTACCTGGCTTTCATGAATGCAGACACCAAACAATTACTAGAATTATCATTCATGTTAAGCAAATGATGCGTAAGACATTCGTAAAGAGTATGTAAACCATTTGCAGACGTTATCATGAGCCTGAGCCTAGTTGCTTCTTTTGGGCTTGTTTTCATAGACCTGTCCGCTTGTTTCTTTTGCAAAATCTGGCAACACACTGATTACCTGCATTACACCTGCAGTAGCCTACTAGGGAGGAAGTGAACAGTGATGCAGTTGCAGACTGGACAGAAATATGTCTAATTCATGTTTTATGTGTTTTAACTGTCTTGTTGCAGGTGATCGAGGTAACATAAAATGGCTAATCTAACACACATGAAGTAGCATTATGACTAGGGGGTATTTTGATGGTGGCTGTTTGTATCCACAATGTTTGTTTTGATGTGTAGGCTAGTAATGTCCTCCATGCTTAGCAGTTTAGCTTAGCAGCTAAAGCTAACTTGCACTGGGAGGTGGTGACTGCAGAGGCTCCAAGCTGCTACTCTGTGATTCTGTTGTGATTAATTTCTTTGTTTAAATGTCAGTGTGTGTGCTGTGGCCAAGAGTTGCTACATTTTATATCTTAATAAATTGTTGTATACTTGTATACTATATAACGTTACTTTTGCCACTTTTTGCCAGGAGCCAGAGAGGAAGGGGTGGAGCTAGAGAGGAAGGGGCGGAGCTAGAGAGGCGAAGCTAGAGGGGGAAAGGGCGGAGCCAGAGAGGAAGGGGCGAGAGAGGAAGGGGTGGAGCTAGAGGGGAAGGGGCGGTGCTAGAGAGACAGTGACACTAACACTAATATAGAGACACTATAATATAGTGACACTAACACTATAATATTGACACACTAACACTATAATCTATAATATAGACACTATTAGTAAGTATATTAGTTAGTTATATATTAGTATTAGTAAGTATATTAGTTATGCGATAGTAGTTAGTTATATATTAGTATTAGTAAGTATATTAGTTAGTTATATATTAGTATAAGTAAGTATATTAGTTAGTTATATATTAGTATTAGTAAGTATATTAGTTAGTTATATATTAGTAAGTATGTTAGTTAGTTATATATTAGTATTAGTAAGTATATAGAAAAACAAGTTAAAACCGTTTCGGTGAAATAAATTTTACCGAAACGAAAGTTACCAATCGACTCTAAATTGCCTGAAACGTACTCCTAACAGTTTTTTGGGGGGACGATTTTGGCCTCCACACGTAGTGATTTTTTCGGATTTAACTTTCGTTTCTGTAAAATACATTTTACCAAAACGAAAATAACCAATCAACTCTAAATTGCCTGAAACGTACTCCTAACAGGTTTTTGGAGGGAGTATTTTGGCCTCCACACTTTTTTTTCGGATTTAACTTTGGTTTCGGTAGTGACAAACTTTCGTTTCGGTAGTGACAAACTTTCGTTTCGGTAGTGACACAATGGTGAAAAAATAAATTTACTAAGTCCAGAGCTCGATGAATGTTAGGGACCAAAAAAAGTCACTACAAAGTACTACTGGTGACCAACTTTCGTTTCGGTAGTTTGATTACAAAATGTAAGTTGTGTAAAAAATAATCGGACTATACTAAGTTGTTATTTATTTGTTTAATTCAGGCTATACTCTACTCAGAGTCATACGTTTACAAAATGTACTAAAGTACAGTGAACGTCTGTGCGGTTTGTCTTCATCACTGAAAATAACGTACATGTAAACTGATATAAAACTGCTGTCATGTGCAGTTGGGGTGAAGAAACACAACCATTTCACTCCTAATAATAACTATTTGATATGACATCCTGACTTGTTGCTGTAGCTGAGGCTTGAACCTGTTACCTGCGGCTCACTAGTCAGTGACTCTATCCATTCACCTACAGCTGTTTCCTTGGGATCTGTGGTTCTGAAACGTTTTGTTGTCAACCCCCCAAATTGACATGTATTTGGGCAGTGGACCCCAATGTGAAAAGATGTAGTGTCAGGGCCCCCCATGAAAAAGATTTATATTTATGCTGTAACACATTTTTTTAAAGTTATTTGTCTTGTTTGTTGTTCAAGTCAAAGCACCAGGAAGGCTGTACTTGTCAGCCATCTGTTAGCTCAATGGGTTGAGACGCAGTATTCATGATCCAGAGGCCATGAGTTCAAATCCCATTGATGTCATTCCTATGATTCTTTCCTTTGCAGACTAGCTTCCAGAAGATCAAGTGAAAACTACCAGGAAGGCTATATTTGCCATCCAACTGTTAGCTCAATGGGTTGAGACGCAGTATACATGATCCAGAGGCCATGAGTTCAAATCCCATTGATGTCTTTCCTATGATTCTTTCCTTTGCAGACTGGCTTCCAGAAGATCAACTGAAAACTACCAGGAAGGCTGTACTTGTCAGCCATCTGTTAGCTCAATGGGTTGAGACGCAGTATTCATGATCCAGAGGCCATGAGTTCAAATCCCATTGATGTCATTCCTATGATTCTTTCCTTTGCAGACTGGCTTCCAGAAGATCAACTGAAAACTACCAGGAAGGCTGTACTTGTCAGCCATCTGTTAGCTCAATGGGTTGAGACGCAGTATTCATGATCCAGAGGCCATGAGTTCAAATCCCATTGATGTCTTTCCTATGATTCTTTCCTTTGCAGACTGGCTTCCAGAAGATCAACTGAAAACTACCAGGAAGGCTATATTTATCATCCAACTGTTAGCTCAATGGGTTGAGACGCAGTATACATGATCCAGAGGCCATGAGTTCAAATCCCATTGATGTCTTTCCTATGATTCTTTCCTTTGCAGACTGGCTTCCAGAAGATCAACTGAAAACTACCAGGAAGGCTGTACTTGTCAGCCATCTGTTAGCTCAATGGGTTGAGACGCAGTATTCATGATCCAGAGGCCATGAGTTCAAATCCCATTGATGTCTTTCCTATGATTCTTTCCTTTGCAGACTGGCTTCCAGAAGATCAACTGAAAACTACCAGGAAGGCTGTACTTGTCAGCCATCTGTTAGCTCAATGGGTTGAGACGCAGTATTCATGATCCAGAGGCCATGAGTTCAAATCCCATTGATGTCTTTCCTATGATTCTTTCCTTTGCAGACTGGCTTCCAGAAGATCAACTGAAAACTACCAGGAAGGCTATATTTGTTATCCAACTGTTAGCTCAATGGGTTGAGACGCAGTATACATGATCCAGAGGCCATGAGTTCAAATCCCATTGATGTCTTTCCTATGATTCTTTCCTTTGCAGACTGGCTTCCAGAAGATCAACTGAAAACTACCAGGAAGGCTGTACTTGTCAGCCATCTGTTAGCTCAATGGGTTGAGACGCAGTATTCATGATCCAGAGGCCATGAGTTCAAATCCCATTGATGTCTTTCCTATGATTCTTTCCTTGAGTGGGTTCGATTCCCACTCCGAGTCATGTGTCCCCGGTAACTTGGGGCAACGGATAAATTGACTGATATTCTTCGTGATGCTTCCCTTTGCAGAATAACTTCTAGAAAAACAAGTTAAAACCACCAGGAAACCTGTAACTCTCAGCCAACAGCATAGCTCAACTGGTAGAGCGTCTGTCCAATAACATGACTTGACTTGACTTGACTTGGTTCGATTCCCACTCGAGGCAAGTGTCCCCGGTAACTTGGGGCAACGGATAAATTGACTGATATTCTTCGTGATGCTTCCCTTTGCAGAATAACTTCTAGAAATACAAGTTAAAACCACCAGGAAACCTTTAACTCTCAGCCAACAGCATAGCTCAACTGGTAGAGCGTCTGTCCAATAACATGACTTGACTTGACTTGACTTGAGTGGGTTCGATTCCCACTCGAGGCAAGTGTCCCCGGTAACTTGGGGCAACGGATAACTTGACTGATATCCGTAGATCGGATATCAGTCAATTTATCGGTCCTGGGTTGTACTGGATTTGAACCAGCACACTCCTACAAGTTATTCTACGGATATCAGTCAATTTATCCGTTGCCCCAAGTTACATGGGACACTTGACTCGAGTGGGAATCGAACCCACTCAAGTCAAGTCATGTTATTGGACAGACGCTCTACCAGTCGAGCTATGCTGTTGGCTGAGAGTTACAGGTTTCCTGGTGGTTTTAACTTGTTTTCTAGAAGTTAGTCTAAAAAGTGAAGCATCACTAAGGATATCAGTCAATTTATCCGTTGCCCCAAGATACCGGGGACACTTGACTCGAGTGGGAATCGAACCCACTCAAGTCAGGTCAAGTCATGTTATTGGACAGACGCTCTACCAGTTGAGCTAAGCTGTTGGCTGAGAGTTACAGGTTTCCTGGTGGTTTTAACTTGTTTTTCTAAAAGTTAGTCTGCAAAGGAAAGCATCACAGTAAAGACACCAGTGGGATTTGAACTCATGGCCTCTGGATCATGTATACTGCGTCTCAATCCATTGAGCAAACAGATGGCTGACAAGTACAGCCTTCCTGGTAGTTTTCAGTTGATCTTCTGGAAGCCAGTCTGCAAAGGAAAGAATCATAGGAAAGACATCAATGGGATTTGAACTCATGGCCTCTGGATCATGAATACTGCGTCTCAACCCATTGAGCTAACAGATGGCTGACAAGTACAGCCTTCCTGGTAGTGTTCAGTTGATCTTCTGGAAGCCAGTCTGCAAAGGAAAGAATCATAGGAAAGACATCAATGGGATTTGAACTCATGGCCTCTGGATCATGAATACTGCGTCTCAACCCATTGAGCTAACAGATGGCTGACAAGTACAGCCTTCCTGGTAGTGTTCAGTTGATCTTCTGGAAGCCAGTCTGCAAAGGAAAGAATCATAGGAAAGACATCAATGGGATTTGAACTCATGGCCTCTGGATCATGAATACTGCGTCTCAACCCATTGAGCTAACAGATGGCTGACAAGTACAGCCTTCCTGGTAGTTTTCAGTTGATCTTCTGGAAGCCAGTCTGCAAAGGAAAGAATCATAGGAAAGACATCAATGGGATTTGAACTCATGGCCTCTGGATCATGTATACTGCGTCTCAACCCATTGAGCTAACAGTTGGATGACAAATATAGCCTTCCTGGTAGTTTTCACTTGATCTTCTGGAAGCCAGTCTGCAAAGGAAAGAATCATAGGAATGACATCAATGGGATTTGAACTCATGGCCTCTGGATCATGAATACTGCGTCTCAACCCATTGAGCTAACAGATGGCTGACAAGTACAGCCTTCCTGGTGCTTTGACTTGAACAACAAACAAGACAAATAACTTTAAAAAAATGTGTTACAGCATAAATATAAATCTTTTTCATGGGGGGCCCTGACACTACATCTTTTCACATTGGGGTCCACTGCCCAAATACATGTCAATTTGGGGGGTTGACAACAAAACGGTTCAGAACCACAGATCCCAAGGAAACAGCTGTAGGTGAATGGATAGAGTCACTGACTAGTGAGCCGCAGGTAACAGGTTCAAGCCTCAGCTACAGCAGCAAGTCAGGATGTCAAATCAAATAGGTATTATTAGGAGTGAAATGGTTGTGTTTCTTCACCCCAACTGCACATGACAGCAGTTTTATATCAGTTTACATGTACGTTATTTTCAGTGATGAAGACAAACCGCACAGACGTTCACTGTACTTTAGTACATTTTGTAAACTTATGACTCTGAGTAGAGTATAGCCTGACTTAAACAAACAAATAACAACTTAGTATAGTCAGATTATTTTTTACACAACTTACATTTTGTAATCAAACTACCGAAACGAAAGTTGGTCACCACCGAAACGAAAGTTAAATCCGAAAAAATCACTAAGTGTGGAGGCCAAAATTGTCCCCCCAAAAACCTGTTAGGAGTACGTTTCAGGCAATTTAGAGTTGATTGGTAGTACTTTGTAGTGACTTTTTTGGTCCCTAACATTCATCGAGCTCTGGACTTAGTAAATTTATTTTTTCACCATTGTGTCACTACCGAAACGAAAGTTTGTCACTACCGAAACGAAAGTTAAATCCGAAAAAATCACTAAGTGTGGAGGCCAAAATCGTCCCCCCAAAAACCTGTTAAGAGTACGTTTCAGGCAATTTAGAGTTGATTGGTAGTACTTTGTAGTGACTTTTTTGGTCCGTAACATTCATCGAGCTCTGGACTTAGTAAATTTATTTTTCACCATTGTGTCACTACCGAAACGAAAGTTTGTCACTACCGAAACGAAAGTTAAATCCGAAAAAATCACTAAGTGTGGAGGCCAAAATACTCCCTCCAAAAACCTGTTAGGAGTACGTTTCAGGCAATTTAGAGTTGATTGGTTATTTTCGTTTCGGTAAAATTTATTTTACAGAAACGAAAGTTAAATCCGAAAAAATCATTAAGTGTGGAGGCCAAAATCGTCCCCCCAAAAAACTGTTAGGAGTACGTTTCAGGCAATTTAGAGTCGATTGGTAATTTTCGTTTGGGTAAAATTTATTTCACCGAAACGGTTTTAACTTGTTTTTCTATATACTTACTAATACTAATATATAACTAACTAACATACTTACTAATATATAACTAACTAATATACTTACTAATACTAATATATAACTAACTAATATACATACTAATATATAACTAACTAATATACTTACTAATACTAATATATAACTAACTAATATACTTACTAATACTAATATATAACTAACTACTATCGCATAACTAATATACTTACTAATACTAATATATAACTAACTAATATACTTACTAATAGTGTCTATATTATAGATTATAGTGTTAGTGTGTCAATATTATAGTGTTAGTGTCACTATATTATAGTGTCTCTATATTATAGTGGCAAAAGTAACGTTATATAGTATACAAGTATACAACAATTTATTAAGATATAAAATGTAGCAACTCTTGGCCACAGCACACACACTGACATTTAAACAAAGAAATTAATCACAACAGAATCACAGAGTAGCAGCTTGGAGCCTCTGTAGTCACCACCTCCCAGTGCAAGTTAGCTTTAGCTGCTAAGCTAAACTGCTAAGCATGGAGGACATTACTAGCCTACACATCAAAACAAACATTGTGGATACAAACAGCCACCATCAAAATACCCCCTAGTCATGATGCTACTTCATGTGTGTAAGATTAGCCATTTTATGTTACATCACCTGCAACAAGACAGTTAAAACACATAAAACATGAATTAGACATATTTCTGTCCAGTCTGCAACTGCATCACTGTTCACTTCCTCCCTAGTAGGCTACTGCAGGTGTAATGCAGGTAATCAGTGTGTTGCCAGATTTTGCAAAAGAAACAAGCGGACAGGTCTATGAAAACAAGCCCAAAAGAAGCAACTAGGCTCAGGCTCATGATAACGTCTGCAAATGGTTTACATACTCTTTACGAATGTCTTACGCATCATTTGCTTAACATGAATGATAATTCTAGTAATTGTTTGGTGTCTGCATTCATGAAAGCCAGGTAGTTTGCAACAGGTAAGGAGAAAGTCCACATTAACAGACCGTCATAAATGATGAACTGTCTTCACTTTACTGTAGGGCACATAATAACATGTACTAAGGATTTATAGATACTTTAGGAATGTTAAACAAAGCATATGTTAAACATGAACAAGCTACCAATAGCTTGTATATATTATGTAACATCAGTTACAAATGATTTAATAATCATTTACAGATGTATTATACATGGCTTATTCATGAATAGTTACTAATACTTTTATAGATGATTTGTAACCGTAGTTATAAAGGTTTTAGTAATCATTTACAAATGTCAATAAACAGGTTGTTAATGATTTGTTAATAGTCTACAAACTGCTTATAAACGTTTATAAATGCTTTAGAATGGGTCGTTACAAATGATTTAATAATCTTTTACAGATGTATATAAATGGCTTATTCATGAATAGTTCACTACTTACTAATACTTTACAAATGATTTGTAACTGTAGTTATAAAGGTTTTAGTAATCATTTACGAATGTCAACAAACAGGTTGTTAATGATTTGTTAATAGTCTACAAACTACTTATAAACGTTTATAAATGCTTTATAACGGGTCATTATTGTAAAGTGCTACCCGATACTCTTATTAAGAAAAGATAATGGCACCCCCAAAGATGTAACTTTCTAATGTGACACAGAGACACTCAAGGTGTATAGATGTGCTCTCCAATGCTTACAAACATTAAAACATACGAAGAGTGATTTATGTATTCATCTTGATTGATTTATCTCACCCGTGTTCGTGACAAATATTGGAAGCGTGCAGTGGAATTACCTAGTATTGGCATGTTTAATAAAGGTAAAAATAATTCTTGTATGTGCTACATATACAAGAAATGGGCAAATATAAACAGCACTACCTTACAGGTAACTTGCGACACAAAGGGTAAAAAGACCTGTAGTGTAACTTTAAGTACATCCTATGCCAACCATGTGACAGAACCGTATTTGTGCTCTCTAGGAGTAAAATCAACTTGCATTCAACTTGCCTGACCATAATGTTGAAAATAAAAGCTTTCTCTGTTCACAGTATTTGGATACCATAAGGGCTCCAAGGCAGAAAAACACCACTTAACAGCCCACCCCAAATCAACCAGTGCCAAAACCCAAGCCCAAAGTATGCCCATTGCCCAAGGCATTGGGCATTGTCAGACTTGCATAACATGACACTAAGGATAATTGCTGAGTTGAGCAAATCAACAAAACTACACAAATTGTTGTATAAGCCAACATTTGCCAACGTTGGAACAGTCTGACTGACTGGCTTGATAAAAGACACCGACAGTGACTATTATACTCCTTGCCCAGAACTAAGATAGATAATAGAGAAATATTGTGGGCCCCTCTATCAGTATCGGGACACTCAGGCAGATGATTCAGTATGTAATATTGGAATATAATAAACAACAACACCCAGCCTCGATAAATACCACAGTTTTGCTGTGCTTACAAATCTTAAAACAGGGTCTTAAATAATTCTGCAAACAATTTTGACCCAAACTCACTGCACAAAATATCAGAAATACATTTCTGACCCATGCACACCCATTTTATTCGCTCCAACCGTGTTGTGTGGATGCAACAGAAAAGTCCCTGGCCATGAGCAGGCTACACTGGCATTGTCTCATTAATGATGTTACACATGCATGATCTCGACCCTTAATGGAGAGAAATTGCGACCCAGATTGGCTTGCAGTAAAGGACTATTCACTATGAAAGCAGCACTGGGCAGAAATATAAAATCGGATCGAAAAATGTAAAATCCGAGACAGTTTGTTAGAGTGAGAAGAGGACACATTTCAAGATATGTGGTCATTGTTGCTATGACCACATATGTCAATATACTGTATGTCCATATGTCATCATATGGAGAGATAGTTTGCCTTATTTTTCTTAAATTGCCAGAACTCCCACAAATTCTATACTATGTACACTATAACTTGAAATGTCTCCCATTCCTCCTTTCACTCAGAACCAAATTCTAAAGTGATAGGATTAACGGTTTTGGAGAAAGCAAGATCAGAGTAGGACATGGTACTCGACAAGATAACTTATCTGTCTATTATGGCCACAGTTACATGGACACTCATGTATTCATTCAGAATGAATTCATTCCGAATGAACTCATTCTGAATAGAGGAATCTGATCCACTCACCTGTTTACATGGGACCTGAATAAAAGTATTCCTTGTTTACATGACCAAAGCATTCATTCAGAATATAACTTTTGACATGCGCAAAGTGGTTCCCGCCTACGCCCGGGCATGGACCAGGGGCCACTACCCGGAGCAGAGCTTCCCCTGGTGGGCATGGGAGGAGGCAATAGCCCCCTTGTGCCTCCGCGGCGGAGGTCTATCGGTCGTACCAGGCAGCGTTGTATGCGGAATGCGGTGCAAGCCTGTGTTCCTTTGTCATCGCCGTTTTAATGCAAAAGTAGCAGATCTACAAGTTCAGACCAGTTTTTTTTTTTGTATTGGTACCAGACACGGTAAAACGTAGGCTAGCCTATAGTATTTGTCACATTTCTCATGTAGGTACCGTACGATGATGTCATCGCGCATTCGCACATGGTCATTATAATAATAAATGGAGAGAGAGAGAGAGAGAGAGAGAGAGAGAGAGAGAGAGAGAGAGAGAGAGAGAGAGAGCGAGAGAGAGAGAGCGCAACACTACAGTCTATGATCAATGCGTGTCTGCGTTTACGTGTGGATAGGGATTAAAAAAAAAAAAATCTTTGTCATGTGGCCAGGGATTCTGTTTAAAAACTGAGGACTAAAATACCTGTTTAGAAAAAGATCCATATATAAGTGTAGCCTAGGCCAGCAATCCTCGGAGCGTCCGTTCTCCTGGACAAGTCTGGGCTTAACCATTACAGGCTTATTAAATGACGCTATTAGAATCATTAATTTTATCCCGCAGGAGCGAGCACTTCTCAGCACCAACCGTGGCCGAATTAGAGATTTGATAGGTCATTTTTGGACAATTCTGACAGCCCTACTAAGCACGGACATGCGCAAAGGAATGCATGTATTCCAAACAGACAGGAGCGTTTGGAATAAAGTGTTTACATGGTCAATTCCGATTGATTTAACCCGATTCAATCGGTCTATACCACCCCTCCTATTCCGAATGAAAATGCATTCGGGTCAGACTGGAATGGAATATTCTATTCCAATTGGGGTGTTTACATGAGCAAATCTATTCGGAATGAATTCATCCATTCATCCATTCCGAATAGAAGTGTATTCATTCCGAATACAACTGTCCATGTAACTGTGGCCATATGTCTCTCTTTCTCTCCTTGCAGAGCTGTCCTGATTGGTTAGTGACTGCAGGGTGCGTTGAGATTTTTGAAAGGCTGGTTGAGGGCCCTGGAGCAGCCACAGAGACCAGATTATTTCTCAGTGCATTTGATTTATTGTTAGAAGAAAAAGAAAAAAAAAACGTAAATATAATATTCTATTACTGGTTTGTAATGATGAAGCCTATAGCTGTATACCTCCAAATTCCACTGGTTCCACTGATAAGATGCACGACTTAAGTAGAGATCGCTTCATTCCATGTTAATCGAGCTCCCTGACCACAGCTCAACGCGTGTTCAATATTCTGAACCCCGGATATGGCACATATAGGCCTACACCTCACAAGAGGAACTACAGGCCCTGTCCAGGGTGTTGGGATGACACAGTAATCTATGTACAGGTGCGATCACTGCCCTTGAAAAAGAGGATGAGACTATTGTGCTCAAATTAGACCCCCCACTCTCTCTCTCTCTCTCTCTCTCTCTCTCTCTCTCTCTCTCTCTCTCTCTCTCTCTCTCTCTCTCTCTCTCTCTCTCTCTCTCAGAGTTGCTGGAATGTCGTTGTCTTTGATGCCCCTCCCTTGTTCAGGTGATGTTAACCTCTCTTTAGTAGTTGATGTGAGAGGAGGGGAGACAGCAGACATCACTGTAAGAGTGTATGTGTGTGTATGCGCGTGCACATGTGCATTCCATCATTCATATAAGTGTTTGTGTGTGTTTTTCGTACAGACAGACCATGCCAGGCAGACTACTGTCAGAAGGTGAGGGGGTTAAGTAAGTAAGCGGCACATGTTAGCATGTCACTTAGCGTGTTAGCGTGCAGAGAAAGGAGGCTGTCACTTTGCGCTGGGGAACGATAGGAAGCAGCATACCGGTGGGCGGGCAGGTCTGTCTGCCAAGGTGCCAATCAGTCGGATATTGCTGCCAGGGGGACAGGCATATGTAGGCATATGTGCGTGTGTGTGTATGCATGTGTGTGTGTGTACTGGAGGTTTAGCTACTCCCTAGGAAGCTTGTTTTTTCCTGTCAACTATAGCTTTGCACCTTAAATCCAAGTCAAGCAGATACACCAAGACCCCTCTGTCACTGAGATAGAGCCAATCTGATAACACGCACGCACGCACGCACGCACGCACGCACGCACACACACACACACACACACACACACACACACACACACACACACACACACACACACACACACACACAATGTTGATTGTGTATACTTTAAGCTGTCAGGTTCTTCTTGAATTAAAACAAGAGATAAGTCAAGTGTCTTAAATGATATGTTAAACCTGTTTCCTTTAGGGAGTGGCAGCAAGGAAGCACTTCTAACCAGGAACAAATGATGCAGGGCTTAATACTAACCCTCACATGAATAGCATCAAATACAGTTAAACATAACATCATAATTTTCTTTTTTTTCCTGCTGATAATCAATTTTATATTTGGACATCTTACCTGCCGGTCTGTAGACAGAAGGGCTTAAGCGATACCTCAGATTATTTAATTACATTAAACATCTTAATGAGAAATAATGTGTTCAAAGATTACATTGCTGGGATCAATATATTAAACCATTAAATGAAGACCATTACATTCTATAAGGTCACGAAAATTGTCCATTTCCATGTCATTATAAAAAGGTTGAGATTATTGGTGAAAATGTGTATTTTATTTTATGTATTTTATAAAGTAGTCAGATAAAAAAAAAAAAAAGTGCATTACATTTTGAAGAACGTTATGTTCATGGAATGAAATTAGTAATGTTTTAGCATTTTAACTTCTCTTGAAAACGTACAAACTTGTATTAATGGCTTCAAACCGCTCTCCACAACTCTGCAATCAATGTCATAGCGTCTAGGTCTTCTCTTCCACTTCACCTCATGCTAATGTTTTCAACAACCCCATTACAGCAATAGAAATGTGTAAAAGAAAAAAGAAGGAAGAAAGAAAACAAAACTTTAAAGTTTGCTAGTGTGCTTAGAGTTTAAAAGTGGTGGCGTTTGTGCAATTTCTGGTCAGTTGCCACTGTGGCTGGTTGACAGTGTCAATGTTCGTGTCCATTCTCGTATCTATGTATGTTTACTTTGAGGCTATACGTATAAAACGCTGTATGACAGAAACTGTATTGTGACCATCATTAAAAATGAATGTCACACTCACTCTGCCCGTACTGACTGTACTGGTACCCAGCGGCGGCCATGGAAGGGTCCACGCCGTAGCCGGTGGTGCTGTATGTGGGGGGACAGTAAGACTGGGAGGAGGGAAGGCTGTCCACCGTCTTGATGGACTCGCCCGAGCGCTGGCTGCAGCTGGCCGAGATGCCGCTGGACGGAGAGGAGTCCAGGCCGCCATGGAGCGGCGAGATGGAGAAGTCATGCTGGGGCTGTGAGGGAACGCCACTGGGGTTGCTCAGGATGCTCATCACCTGGAAGACGGAGAAAGACGAGAAAGGTTGACTTAACCAGATCGGACTAAGCCTCTGGTTCTCAACGTGGGGTTCGGGGACCTTCAGGGGGATACAAGTGGGTCCCCTGCAGATCGACAGTTAGGAAGCAAAATGGACCCTTATTGTTCTGTTACTTTAACTGTAAGAGTGTACAAAGAGTAAGGTCCATCTGGTACCATTTGTACACTCTCAGAGTTAAATTAACACAGATTTTACAGTGTAGATTGGAGTCCCAGAGATAACAAAAAGAAATGATCAAATGAGGGTCCATGGCCTAATGCATATTGAGCTGAGGGTATACTCACTGGCCTAACAGGCCAACCCCTCCTGTGTTAAATACCCTGCTCATAGCAATGCGTGGCAGCCTATTGTAATACATCCTGTCTGTGTAACAATGTGTGTTGTGAACAAAATAACATGAGAACGGACATGCAGGCAGACCTTCATTTCATCTTCACTTGGTGAGCATGATCAGTAGGATCCTCCAAAGGCATGATTAACTTTTGGGTCCAAAAGTTCAAGGTCACAATAAAGGTTATGTTCTTCATTTTTTTGTTGCCATTTTGTTTATCCAGAGTGACTTGCAACAAGACTGTGCTTAACTTCCTTAGAAACATAATTACAAACTAGAAAGGGGAGTGCATAGCTCCGCCAGCCTGTGTTGCCTAGCCAGGACTGTGTAGGTCATTTGTGGCATCCCTGTGGCAACTTGTGGGCAGAAGTGAAAGTGCTTTTGGAGGTGAGCTCTACAGAGCAAATGGTGCACCAAAATATGTTCACCGTTGAAGCACACATTTTAATTAAAAATAATTGTTTATGGAATATCAAAGCTCCCATTAAGTAAAAGTAAGCCTTGCCGAGCCATGTGGCCCAAAGGGCAGAAGCCTATCTCCTGTTTCTGTAGCGTGAGGCAGCTTGATGTACAAGTACACCCACTGGACCATGTCGCATGGACTTTCACAATCACTTTATATTCGTGTAGTATTTGCGTTCTGTGTGAATGCATTCTTGACACAAATATGATAAATTCATCCTGGCTGTGTTAGCTTGGTATCACCTTAAAAATAATCAGACAAAATGGATTCAAGAAACACTCAAGAAACACTCCAAGTGGAGAAAGACACAGAGAGAGAGAGAGAGAGAGAGAGAGAGAGAGAGAGAGAGACTTGGGGGGGAACTGGGGGTTGTTTGGGGATCCCTTGGCACCAGCAGACACCTTGTGTCCCCAGGCCCCCGCTTTCATAACAAGCGCTCTGGAACTGGTGTTTAATCTGCAAGCCCCCCCCCCCCCCCCCAGCCCGCCCGCCAGGCCCCTGCCAGTCCGACCCCCAGCCCAGCTTCATGAATGATTCAGCTGTTTAACAGATCATGAAGAGCTCCCATTAGATGCCTCCAGAGATTAGAGCCACTACTGCGTCCTATTTACTGTCAGAGTGGCTGCGAGAGGGCCTCGCCAGTCAGTCCATACGCAGTTACGCGGCAGTGGCAAGCGTCAAAAATAGCTGATCTACAAGCTCGTAGATTGGCTATTTTTGCGTGAGGATGCATGCACACGTACGTGTGCACACACACACACACACAGGTCCTAGCCCCCCAAACAAGCGGCCACTTCATGGAGCGGGAAACTGCAACATGCGGTTTGTGTTGTGTGTCTCCACATGGCCTTCGGCTCCCTCCCGCTCCTCTGCCACTATAAACCAATTAGCTGAGAAAGGAACTGCTTTGCACAATCAAGGCCATATGCAGCCCCCGTTCTCTTCTTCTGCAGCCAAGTCGCCGGTGGCACTGCTGCACACAGGTATCCACCACTAAACTGGCAGCCACTTCCATGAAGGAAAACACACAAACATTCACACACCCGTGGCATTTGGAAAATTCACAAACCCACACGCACGCCTTGCACCCCCACACACACACACACACACACGCACACGCACACGCACACGCACACGCACACACACACACACACACACACACACAAACAAACATACATAGTACATGCACGCACACACGGATGCACGCATACACAAATATACTATGAATGCAAGGTTTTTAAAAGAACTCACACTTTTTTTTTTTTATAGCACTATGCAGTTGACTGGGGCTTCAACACTGAGGCTGCATCACCTCATGACCCCCCGAAAAAAAGACTGCAAAGCATCTTTGTACCCCTCAGTAATCTAAAACGTATTTATGAAAATGACAGATGTTCAACTACAAGACATTGTTTTAGTTGAAAATCTGTTATTTACAGCGAGTAATGCTGTCGTATGGCTAGGGAAGAACGGACAATGATCCATCCTGTTGAAGAAAGAAAGACAACAGGGAAGTCCTGCTAGTGTCCTGAACTAGCCAGAGGCCAGACAGACCATTTAAAAGGTACTTCATTAGTGACCCAGGCAGCACTGATAACCCACCAGCATTTTTCTTTTCATCGGTTCACTGAATTAAACACTGGTTATCAGTGCGGTTCCAAATCCAGCACTGCCAATTAGCATTCACACTGTGTTTGCACAGCACACTTCCTCAACCAAGGCCATCCATTTAATTTAACACACACTATTTACATGGTGACACGCTATTTTCTTTTAAGGAAGTTCATTAAGGAGGCAATACTTTTTTTCTTCTTTTCCTCTGAGATGAAGAGAAACTCTTCACTGAAGTACCTGTAATCCGCTTTCTTCACCCCACTGCAGATTTCCCTTTAATTTGGGTTAATTTCCCTTCTTTCACCCCAGAAAGGGCATTAGCTGGTGTTTGTGAAGCATTTAAGACGGCCTTGAGTCCCTGCCACTCCCCAGGAGGGTGATTCACAATCACAGGAGAGAAAAAGAGTTTCATGCAGAGCAAGAAGAGAGGGCTAGAAAGAGTGAGAGAGAAAGTGTGAGAGAGGGAGAGATTGTGCCCATGGACCCCAGGAGGTGTCAAATCCCAACGTGGGCGAGGAGGTGTGGGGGCTTCTGGGAGCCTGACATGTCTATTCAGGGCAGCGGGGAGGTGGCCTGTCACCACGGCGAGGGCCATTGTGCCGCCTGAAAGCGGGAATTATTCAAATCTTCATATTTAGCATAAACTCATTGACATCAATTAAAAGGCGCTTGCATGGCAAGGTTGAATATTTTGGGCTGGCACAGTAAGAGGCAGCACCCGGGGTTCCTGTGTGGAACAACGAATGGACTAGTATTGTCAGCCGCAGCTTTGGGGCCTCTAAAACAGAGGCGTTTGCTCTCATTATTCAGACTCACTGACCACTGTGATGTCCAAGCCTTGTAACTCATGCTGTAATTTTTTTTTTTTTTTAAACATACCTAAATAATTCTAATTATTGAGCCAAAATCTAGGAGTGTTCATTGGGATTGCTGACTTCATTTAAATTACTTTGGTTATCACCAAGTAATAATAAAAGTATCTACAAGTCTTAAAAGCATTTAAAAGCATGGAACTTGAATTGGAAACCAATGTTAGCCCCAGCTGCTACAACACAATGAAAATGATCACAAAACACTGGCCACGTAGTCGTAGTATACATGTGCATTTTGTGTGTACATGTGTGGGTTTCTGTGTACGCAAAAGGGTATGCAGGGGTTGTACATGTGGTCCAAAAGCCTTCATCAGTCTGGCTATGAGCTATTATTTGCTGTCTTAAGAGTCAATGGAAGATCGCTGAACTATGCTCCAGTATCCTATCATGCTCAAAGAAGAAGAATAAAGGGAGGGGCAGAGAGAGGTTCCGAAAAATAACTAACCACTAGAAACCCAGTGTCTGTGAGCTTGTAGGTCAGCTATTTTTGGTGAAGAGATTTGGTATAGATGGAAAAAAGCGGTCCAAGTACAGAGCCAACTCAGGTCCAGTTTACCAAGTCTAGACGGTTTAAGTGGTTAAAACAGAGAGACCTGTTGCCACGTCTTCCTTGACATTAAACTCCAAACACCACCCCCCACCCTCTTCATCCTTTCTATCACCCCCTCTCTCTCTCTCTCTCTCTCTCTCTCTCTCTCTCTCTCTCTCTACCCCCCCTTCAGTCCTCTCAGAAGCTGTGTCTCCACTCCAGCATGACGGTGTCACTGGAGGAGTAGCGATAATAGAACACAGGACACAGTTGAAAGAACGCTACCCTGAGGCGTACTGTCTTCCCTGACACACACACACACACACACACACACACACACACACACACACACACACACACACACACACACACACACACACACACACACACACACACACACACACACACACACACACACACACACACACACACACACACACGCTCAAACACAAGCACACTCGCGCACACACAGGACAGATGCCTCTATAAATGATAACATAAAAAGTAATTAATTCTTTCAACTTCTAAGAAGTGGTTAGCCTGCGGCCACGCAGACGAAGAGGTGTGAAGTGTAAATGGATACAGTGTGCATCCATTCAGATAAATACGTACCGCGTTTTAATACACAGAAAGACGGCCTTTCATGAACCACTAATTTCCTCAACTGTTCCAATTAAGCGCCGTTTTGTTTGCATGAGAGTCAGAAGGAAGTGGGCTTTTGTTTGGCCTCCATGCGCGAGGCATAAGTCCGGATATAGCAGATCTACAAGCTTACAATGTGGCACAACGTG
This sequence comes from Gymnoscopelus microlampas, assembly GCF_963454915.1. NCBI lineage: Eukaryota > Metazoa > Chordata > Actinopteri > Myctophiformes > Myctophidae > Gymnoscopelus > Gymnoscopelus microlampas. The sequence continues at coordinate 22,826,576 of NC_139947.1, forward strand.
ATGCCATGCAGACCACTACACCTGGAGCAAAACGATAGTGGCCACTTTCTGTAGACGGTGGCAATGCTCCCTGCTGACATCAGGGCTCTTAAGATTCAAATGAGGTGCACTAATATGCATTATGTAGAAGGCCGTGGCATATCTTCCAATATTGGTGATCTATCTATCAATTTCTGTGGCACTAGACAACTTCCACTGTTTTCCATTTCACTAGTTTCTTATACACTCACAGAATCCACTTTAGTGGCATTTGTTCATGTGATAAATGTGTGGATTTTGAAACTTGTTCAGCTGAACAGTCAGAGTGAATGGTACTTCACATCCATCGAAATAGAGTTCACACCCTGGATCCAGCTCCAAAGATATTTGTCTTTCTCTATTTAGATTACCACGGAGACAGATAGCTATACAACCCACGGTTCTACCAAAGTTCAGCATCTCTTTGAAGCAGACCCAGTGCAACTGTTTTCTTTGTGGCTGTAATGAGACATTGATGGCTCAAGAGAAGACAACACTGCACACATACTACACATCACCATACGGCTTTGATGCGTATTTCTCAGCCACGGCTGTGCACCATGGCCTCTTTCTCCATAAGGATCTATTTATAAAGCAAAAACACTAGTAGAGGACATTCACAGCATAGCTGTTGAGTTCATTTGCATGTGAAGGAATAGGACTTCACTGTATGTCCGAGAGACATAAGATATGGGACTAATTAGAACGGGATCAAATTATATTTTCCTGAAAAATCCATGCAGGGATGAATGGAGGAAGGACAAAGGGAGACGGTACAAAAAAAATAAATGCATGCATACACGCACACATTTACAAGTGTGTGTGCATGTGCACACATACACACACTGTGGAAGTGAGTGGATAAGCCATCCAGGTTCTCTGTACTCAGAAACTGTCTTGAAATGCCTCCAGGTAGCAGGGTGATGGGAGATGAGAGGATGGTGGCATCCGGATGTGTCGGGGGTTATCTCAAGGAAGGCATGCATGACCCTATCTCCCATCCCTCACCCTCTCACCGGCCATGAGAGGACCCTCTCACTTTTCATTCACTGTTGCACAGTGGGACCTAAGATAAAACGCTCGCATCAAACGCATTTATTATACGTAACTTATCCGTCATCCACGGACCAATATCAGAACAGAAGTGACTTTTTCTCCTCCCATTGTCTTTTATCCTGTTATCCACAGAAATAGCAGATCGACAAGCTCACAAGGCTTTGCATATATTGTCTATTTTTTAAAGATATTTTTGGGGCTTTTTCTGCCTTTATTAGGAAAGTAGGCTGACAGAAAATGGGTAGACCAGCCTAGGTGCCCAGACGGTTACGCCAACCGTCCGGGCCATATATTGTCTATTTTGGCAGTATAAACCAGGCTATACATTTCCACCTTGTGGAGTCAGACCAGTAGGTGGCCATTGTACAAAGACAACATTGCCCGCATAGACAAAACTAAACCCACATCAGAATCTCCGGTGTCGCACGTGCTTGCAACACTGCAATTGAAACTGGAGCAAGGCGTTAATTGCGTTACACAGCGATACTGAACGGAGTATCTGATGCAATCAGAGGTAATTATGAGATCAGCTAATGCCATTCTACCAGCAGCAGATGTGGTTTTGTCAGAGGCGATAATCCTGAAAATCCCAACTCCCCCTTTACTGGCAGAAAGAAAATAAATTGAATTCAATGTTACGAAGAAGGCATGTTTAAATATATAGTTAAAGCAGCAGCGACAAACAAACTGCATTCGCAAACTGAAACAGAATACAATCCTGAAAGACAAAAGAATACATTGTGTTACCGTATGTAAGGCGTGTGCTAAATGGAGGGACATGTTACAGTAACCTCACAGACGTCACAGTGACCGTAAAAGTCCTTTGATGTCTTTAAAATGTGGAGCTGCACTAAATATAAACCTGGGAGACAATTGGTCATATCTTTAGCTAATACTCACAAATGAGGACCTTTTCCACCTCGTGTGTGAATGAATATTTAACGTTGCAATCGATATGAAACATTGGAATGGAACACTGTGTGGCACACTTTGGCAGGTAGCAGAACCATAATGCCTGCTCGGAAAATCTCCCCAACCAGACACTTGAGAACAGTCAGTTCACACATTCAGTGGAATGTCTCATTTTAAACAGAGCATCGCTTTAATTGTAAACAGGACACGATAGTCAAGCATTGTCTCGCCCCCATCAGCGGATGCTCAGCTTCTATAGGCATACAGTAGCAAACTTAGTACATTCTAAGATGTTAGAAAAACATAATAAGTTATAATACTGTAATAGTTACAGTAACTTTCAGTCATTCTTAGATACAGAGACCTATTAGGTGTATTCGCAGTACAGAGGTGCAGTGGACACTGTTGGAAATGATCTTCGACTGGCTGCGTCATGGCCGCGCAGGACATAACTAAGAGATTCAACCGGACTGGACTGGTAGTCGACAAGGTCTTGATCAATAACATTCTGAGAATTGATTCTCACTAGAAGCTCGCCCCCGCTACGCGGGGGCTCGCGTCTAGCCCGCGGCCACGCCCACGTAGCGCCCGCGGCCACTTGGCAACTCATATAAGTGGCGTAGCGTCATGAGGGCCAGTGGGGCCGTGGCTCGGTCAGTGAAGACCCTGTAGTGCGGATGATATGTGGCATAGAGGGGCAGATTGTAAATCCCCAGAGGAAACATCCGTGGGCTACCATTGGTTCAGCGATGTGTGCGGTCGCCCTGCGGCCCCTCCTCCTCCACCAATGTGTAGTATTGAGAGCCCTGACGTCACAACAATTGGAGCGATGGGCACTGCACTCTGGTTGGTTAGGGTACACCTAGGGCCCAGGTAGAACCCAGTTAAAGCCTGCATGGGCAAACCCAGTTAGGACCCGCCTTGGTCCCACATAAACATGGCTAGTTGGGGCCCACCTAAGGGCCAGGTAGAAGCTACTTATAGCCTGCATGGGCATCGCAGTTGGGACTGAAGTGGATGCCACTGACATTGCTGACATGGGGTCCATATGGTTTAGGCCACCTTGAAACCATATGGGAACTACGCTGGCATGCTGGCTGGAATGCAAACGCTGCATCATACCTGTAGTGTTTAGTTTGATGTTGTGTGTGTAGCAGATATACCTGCAGTGTGTAGATCAATGTCCATATGAAAGTCAATGCCCAGCAGTGTTTTTCTTTCTCCAGCAGAGTTTCTAGTGTCTCTGTCTCACTCTGGAAGAGGTTGCACATGAACTCTGCAGCCGCACTGAGGCGCTCCAACACAAACACTCTGACATTAAGCTGCTTCACACAACAAACATCAGCACCACGCTGCTGTTTGTCCAAAAGACACAATATCTCCTCTCCGACCGACGTCATGTGTTCATGTATCGACAGCCGTACAGACTCCTTTTGACACATTTTACCTCGTTTATCCAGCTCTCACTGACTCTCCACATCGGGCTGTTATAGCGCCACCATGAGGCTGATTAGAGAAATCTCAAGTGGAATTTCTTCCTCGGCATAGTGGGAATGTGGGTGCAAAGTTGCACGGAAAGTGCATGCTGTGTTCATAATGTGAGGCATTTTGGTCCAAACGGAGCAGTCCTGCAGACTTTGGAAGCCATTTTAGCCAATCAGGATGGAATATGAAAAATCTGAAAGAGCCTTTTTTTTAAATGACTGTGGAGATACTGTGTACCGATTTGCGTGATGTTTGGGCAAAATATGTAGGAGTACTGTGAGAAAATGTGTTTAGCAAAAAGCGGCCTCCTGGTGGCACTGTAACAGGGCCATGTGAAAGAAATAGGGCAGAGGTTCTGAATTGGCATCCAGGGAGTGTGTGTGCACAGTTTCGCTGTGATCAAGTCAACGATGTGAGAGATTAGCTATCACAGACGGACGGACAGGGGGTGAAACATAGTCTTGCGCCATGCCTTTCGGCCTGGCGGAGACAATTAAAAAACGAAAGTAAAGGAAATGACCATTTCTGCAACAAAAGTAGTCAACAAACTATACTATAAAAACATGGGCCACATTGTCAAATAATCTAAGAAAGAGGCAAGAATGTAGAAAATAGCCGATCTACAAGCTTACAAAGCCTCTCAACGTGAGGCGTTGCGAACTTGTAGATCGGCTATTTTCACAATATTTACTTGTGAAACGGAGTCAAACAGAATGGGGGGGTCCCCAGATCAAGTACGTTTATTTGGGGGGGGGGGGGGGGGGGCCTGAAAGGGTTGATAAGCACTGCTCTAATCTGAGCGAAATTATCTGAATTTACTACATGACCATAATGCAGCCTAACATGCGTAGCACGGGGCGGTCCTGCCATTACGTTAGTTACTGTAGTTGCTGTGGAGCTACATAGTTCTCCAGAAGACACACACAAACATACACCATCTACAATGGACTAACTGAGCAGCAATATTGACATTCACCACACGAACGTGCATTGTTGACAAAGTGATTGCACAGCCGCTGCAGGCATGACAACCACGTTAGCGTTAGCGACATGGCAGCTATCACAGCGCCCTGTCCGTCGTCGCTGCGACTGACTGTGATTAGCCTGGGTGGCAGCCTGCTTCGCTACGTTCGGCGGATTTTTTTTTCTCTCTGGAGAGAGAAAAAAAGTCCGCCGAACGCAGCGAAGCAGGCTGGCACCCAGGCTAGACTGTGATGGCTACAGCCATAGATATATAAACACTACAGCAAGCTCTCTGAGATGCCATTGTCTGGAGACTGCTCTTAGCGTGACACGACCAATGAGAGTGAGCGCTGTAGTTGTTGCTAAGATACGGTGGCGTCTCTGCCCCATAGCTTGTAGATCTCTCACGCATGATTGGCGTAGGCTGCGTTGCCAGGTCTGACTGTTTGTATAAGCGATTGTGGGCTTATTTGGGTGCACTTTTGGGCTCGTCGTTTCCATAGACCACGGCAGTGCTTATTTCTTTCCCGTGACCGATGTGGCAAGAGAAGGTGCAAAACGAACCATCCGGAAGTAGATTGCGAGATGAAATATATAGCACTTTTTGATTATTAGAGAAGGAGACACATGTGAAGGTGGAAAATGAAATGTAGGAGATTATATAGTTTTTCATGAGGGATTTTTGTAGCAAGTTGTGAGAGAATTGGGCCACTCCTGTGGGCGGGGGGCTGATTAGAACCATTGGGGTTTGAAAGGAGACGCTCTCTGTTTGAGTGGAAAGATTAGAGAAGCGATGAAAAAGAGCAGAATGTAGCTCCCACTACAAAAGAGAATAGGTTTTTTTTTACACTAAATTAAAGGTTTTACTGTGTGGGCTAAGATGACATCCCACCAGGTTCTTGCGTTCATGCATCCCCTGTCTCTCCTGTCCCCCTGTCCATCTTATCCATCTTTCTGTCTCGATAAACGCAGGTACAGACCTGCCCCCTGCTCGCCATTCTCGGAATCTCATCAAAATCCATCATGTATATATTGTTAGGATGTGGGATTTATTTTCCAGACTGCCTTGCTAATATTCCTTTCCTCCCTTCTCATCAAAATGAGGATTCGGGCTGGGCGAGGGGCCCTAATCTCAGCACACTAAGTGGCTATTTCCAAAATAAAAGCCAGTGCATCAATTCAATTAGCAGATTTGGTCATGGTGGGTGCAGGGGAAGCATCCCTGGCTCTTATTTTCCCCTTCACTTCATCCTCCTCTGTTTTCTCATCCTGGCCTCCTATTTCCATTTCTGTCGCGTGTCAGTGAGCCTTCTCTCCGCCTCTCTCTCCCCTTTCTTATTCTCAAACTCATTACACTGAATTCTCTTTGTGAGAAACCTCACACAGGCTAATTTATACTTCATCGCACAACCATGTCAGTTGACAAATGTTTTCAACCAAAAAATTGTGTCAAAGCAAGTTTAATTTGTAGACAGACAGACAGACAGACAGAACATAATGTAGCCTATTTAGAAGTTGTTTTAACCATTGTAGGGTGTTCATCAGGTAATCCAGACATTTCATTTAACGTCTTCTGCAGGACAGTGTGCAGACAAGCCGAACCATTCAGCTATTGTGGTTAGAGGCAAATTTCCCAACTTACTTCTGGATTGATGTGTACTGTCATAGTTTGTGAACTGGAGAGGTTGTGAGAGAGAGAGGGGGACAGAGCAGGGCGGCGAAGGGGGGAAAGGATGGGGGTTGCAGCATGTCTGGATATCTTTAATTGATTCAAATTAGGCGCTTGATTGGTGGTGACAGGAACTGGGCGACAACATGGTAGGCCCAGATGACAGCGATTAGCACGCAGCCAAACAAGCTGTCGCCTTCTCACAAGGCGTTAGCTGAGAGAGACACCAGACATATGGCCGATACAGCTCACTGTGATTAGCTGGGGGCCACAGGCATGTCCCCCAGCATGCACAGAAGCAAAATCCCAATACTCACATTTCTGCGTCCTCCGTCCTCCAGCGTGACCCGGAAATCGTTTGCCTCACAAATGTTAATTTGCTTTTGGAGGAGCCAAGAGCTATAGGAGAGAGGAGACTCCCCAAGGTGCTTCGAGCAAGGAATCGGTGAGGATACATCAATCGCATCCTTCATGTCTTCTTTTGTTGTCTTTTTTTTTTTGTCTGAATGTGTGACGTATACATTCTCCTCTTCCACGTGACAACCCTCCGGGTTCCAGAGTGGTCCAGCAATCCAGCTTTGAACAGTCATTGCCGCTGCTTCAAAATGACGCTGATTGAGCGAGGAGCGTTCCCATTCCTTAAAGCAAACTTGATCAATTCCTTCGTCCTCTAAGGTGTGAGGAAACGACGCGAATGGAGGACGCGAGGACATTTGAGTATTGGGATCTGGCTACAAGAGAGATGCACACAGAGATATGGCACAGTAAAATTAAGCCTGATTTATACTTTGTTGAAAATACTGTAGCTACAAGCTCACGATCCATTGTGAGCTTGTAGATCCGCTATTTATGGCATGTGATTGACAATGTTGTATGACGGATTATAAATTAACAGAGGTTTCAGTGAAATTGCTTTATTGGATGACTGCTTATGTAGATTCTAACTTTTAACATCAGCTCGCTGAGCTGTACTGGCAGCTCAATCAGCTGTGTAATGCATAACTGTGACATTATAATTAGTTACTGACTCAAGACCTGCACCAGCCTCTATTTCCAACCAAACATCTCCCTGGTTGTTGGCGGATCCAACAGTGATGCAGTATCTGTAGTTTTTGTTTCATTTCTTTTCGTTTGAGCTCTCACAACAAACTAGTTACAAAACTCTTTTTGCGAGCGCAGAGGGAAGCAGCTGAGGCGGGCGAAGGAGGGAGAGATGAAGAGAGGAGTGAGATGGAGAAGGGAGGGGGAGGGGTGGCGGTGTGTATTTGCAGAACGCAGCGGGGAGCCACTCCGCTGAAGAATGTCAGGTCAAATAGTTCTTGACAGTGCTAATATCTGTCACCTCCGAGCCATAATGACATGTAAATAAACAGAGGAATGACTCTCAGCTGGAGATAGAGGCACAGGGCCGCTGACAGCATGAGCCAGCTGGGGACCTGACGAGAGAGAGAGTGGCAGAGAGAGAGAGAGAGAGAGAGAGAGAGAGAGAGAGAGAGAGAGAGACAGAGAGGGAACATAGAAGTGAGATCTACACAGTAAAATCCTCAGTATTAAGGTGCTGTAAGTGTTGTTCTATTTTTGTGTTAAAAGTAGTTGAAAGTAGCCAATTTCAAGTGGGGATACCAATGTCATCCTATCAGGAGAAAACATTATACAGGATACAATCTACAGCAATGCTTTCTATTGGAATATAGAGCTTCAACCTTTTAATAATACATTTTGTTTTAACCAAAAGTATCACTTATAGTCACCATTAATTTAACTCTGAGAGTATATGGAACCAAATTGTTACGGGCCCATTTGGTTCCATTGTACACTCTGAGATTTAAATTAAGATTTTTTGTTTATGTTTATATTTATTTTCAAATTATGTGATAAAGTTTCTGTCAACATCAGTCCAAACCAAAACTCAGTCCAAACCAAAACATGGAACTTCCATTACGCTGTTTGAAGTGTCACGAATATAAACAGAATAGAAATATCACACGTAGATTTTAGGCCCACCAAATCGAATTTGACACTTGTACCCACCGCATGTGTTTTTCCGCCTTAAAATAAATCACGGTCCCCCCTACTGTCAGAACGGTATCTGGAACCAAGAGGGAGCACATGGACCCTCTCCTCAACCCTGTGAACCCTGTACGACTGCCACGGGTTCACAAGGGTGGCCGGTCCAGACTCCACATGACCTCCTGAACCTTCGAGTTTTGCTTTGAACTCTAGGTTCAGCCCCGACGGACACACACATACACCCTTCACACAGCTTTGAATATGGTACATTAAGGGAGAGTGAAAGGAGAGGGAGCATTTCTGGTTCCTGTGGGGGGGGGGGGGGTTCACCCAGCAGATGGCTGCTCAGATGGAGCACATTCACACACCGACAAGGGAGGAAACAATTCGCAGCCAACCTGCTCATTGGGAGCAGTTAGAGGTTCAGCGTTTTGCTCAAGGACACTTCGACACACAGCCATGGAGGAGCCAGGAATTGAGCCGGAGATCGAACGGGAAACCAGCCGATTCCAAAATCGCCGCTCCATTTCCTGAGCCGTGCCGAGCTGTGCACACATAGTAAAATCCACAGTGTTCATTTATCTACTTAAATAAATTAACACTTTTTGTGATTTTACTGTGTGCACAGACAGCCCAGTCTTCTTCTGTGTACAGCAGTTACAGTCTACAGTCAAATGAGTCACAGATACTCAAATGGGAAGCTTTCAAAAAATTATGCAACTGCAAAATCCAGAGTGTTAATTTAACTATGGGGGTGGGAAAAATGGACCTGAAGCCCCCTTATAAGTTTCCACTATCCACAATCTCCACTGGCTTGCATTGTAATTATTGTTTATATGTGAACTTATATGTCCCTTCAGTGCACTAGAAACTTATCAGACCATTTACTGGTGGAAGAAATCCAAACCAAACCAAAGCTTGAATTCGGGTGAACCCTAAACCCCTACATAATATATATTCATAAATGTATATACTGTGCTGTGGTTTGGGATTTAATAATACTCCTATAATGGAGAAAAAAAGCATTTGATGGTCAGGGTATGACAGCATTCAATTCACGTCATTTGTTCCGATATGATGGCCATTGTTCCCTCCCTTGAGAGTAAAGGGAGGGAAAAAAAGCTCTTAGATAATAAAGAACTTGAGGAATAAAGAACATAATAATAACTGATAGATTGAATTTCCTCACTGAAAATCCTGCAAGCACACATTCATGTCCCTAAAAAGCCCTTATGGAAAAGCCATGCGTGTAGTGCACAGTCAAATCCTTAGTGTTAATTTATCTGAGAGTGTGCAAATGCAACCAGACGGACTCTTAAGTTAAGGGTCCATTTGGTTACATTTGTGGAGAGGAAGAGCTGGTGGTCTTGTGCACTGACGTCCTCAGATTGCATGCAGTGGTCCTCTCTTTCAGCCTCCATCCTCACTTAAATCCTCATCTTCCAGGATTTACAGAAAGTCATATTGGCTGCCTCCGTGAGATAAATGTAAATCGCATTCCGTTATATTTGGCTATTTATCGGAGAAACGCAACAACTCCCCCATTGGCTGCTGGGGGGTGAAGCATCTCTCGCCCCGCACACAAGCGGCCTTGCATTTAAATAGCGTTTTGATTTTTCCGCCTCGGACCCTTTCATCTGGCAGGGCGGAATGGAGAGTGAGAGAGAGAGAGAGAGAGAGAGAGAGAGAGAGAGAGAGAGAGAGAGAGGCCACAGATGGGAGGAGCAAAAAAGATGGAGAGAGGGAATTAGAGAGGTGAAAATATGGAAGAGAAGTGGAAGGGGAGGTGAGGAAAAGATAGTAGGGAGAGAAAGTACTAGAGAAACAAGCCAGGATATAATCATATGAATCAAATAGCCAAAAGCGTACTGTATTTATTTCCTGTGGTGGATTCTGCCCTGCCCAACCTGTGGGATAGCTTGCACTCTCAACCAATAAGTTCCTTTATCAGAGTGACATGCAGAACCGACAAAGGAAGTAGGAAGGTTGCAGCGCTTCCTGTCCAACTAGAATGCCAGTCGCTACAAACTACAACCACACCACATCCCATTTAACCACATGAACCGTAGCATATATGCTTTTTGTCAATAAAGATTCCAATCAATCAATCAAAATAGTCAATCTGTAGATTGACTATTTTCAGAGATTTGGTGTAGAGAGTAATACTTGAGGATCTAGAATGAACTAAGTATAAGGGTTTAAGTGGTTAATTCCCACTGCTGCTGAGGTGCACAGTACATCCTCAGTGTTAATTGATCCATTTGAAACTCTGAGTGTGTACAGTAACCAAATGGACCTCAATTTGGTTCCATTTGTACTCAGGAATTACAGTGTACAGTAGCAAGGACAAGGCAGGCACAACAAATATAGACTCACAAATCTCTAAAGGCTTTGCTCTACTAAGGACTGAGGACACCCTCCCAGCTTTCATTGCTAAAACAGGGAAACTATAGAACCAATCCAGTCTTTAGAGTAGTACTTCATATTGAGGCGGTGATATTACAGTATTCATTTTCAAAGCAGTGGGCATAGGTTTATTGTAGCGGCCATTCTTGCCGATGTTCTAGCAACTACCTTGAATTTTGAAATCTCCAGACAGGCGGAGATCTCTGATCATCTGGCAACGCGAGACTACTTTGAATAAAGAGGTAAAAACATGGATTCCATCTATTCCATCAGTGGATATTTATTTAAATTCCCCTGACTCTCTCAGCAGCTCTCCCAGAACACGTCGTGTTTTATTTATTTTTCCTTTATTTATTTTTTTCATTCCTGCCACAAATGTAAACAGTGTCAGTATTACGGGTGCTTTCCAATTAACAAGTAACACCCCCTCCTCTCCCCACAACAACCTCCTTACTTCCATCCTGTCTCTCTCTCTCTCTCTCTCTCTCTCTCTCTCTCTCTCTCTCTCTCTCGCTCTCTCTCTCTCTCTCTCTCTCTCTCTCTCTCTCTCTCTCTCTCTCTCTCTCTCTCTCTCTCTCTCTCTCTCTCTCTCTAAGTAGTATGAGAGGCAAAGTAAATAATATGCGCTCATCCTTTGATTAGTTGACACAGGAGCGTGCCAGCTGACAGCGTGCCCGGACGATTGGTTGGGGGGGGCCTTTAATACCCTTGAGTTTTAAGAGCGCCGGAGGAGAGCATATTATAAGACCACAACAATCATTGACATTCAGGTGCGTGGTGTCATGTAGAAAGGGGGCAGAGGGAGTTGGGCAGAGGGGAGGAGGGGCAACAAGGGGGGTTAGGGTTTGGGGGGGCGGGGGGCAATGGATGTGGAGGTTGAAGGCGGGATGATCGAAGGAGAACGAGGAGAGCAGCCAAATCTCTTGTTGTTTCTCACTCTCTCACTCACTCTCTCTCTCTCTCTCCTCCTGGGTATTTTTGGCAAACCCCTCCCTTCCCCTCACTCTTTAAACGTGATTCGTCTCTCATTTGCTTATTGATTAAAAAAATAAAATAAAAATAAGTGTTCGTGACATGGAAGTACAGTAGTGGTGTGTGTTTCCCGTTGAAGGGTGTTTGGAGAGCTCACCTCTCTCTCTCTCTCTCTCTCTCTCTCTCTCTCTCTCTCTCTCTCTCTCTCTCTCTCTCTCTCTCTCTCTCTCTCTCTCTCTCTCTCTCCCCCCTCCCTTCCTCAACCCCCACCCTCTTATCTCGGTCCGACAGTTGTCAGGAATCACTAGCGGACGCCTGAGCTAGCGTGCGCTGAGCGGCAGGCAGGCAGGCAGGCAGGGCCTGGGGATGTGGATCAAAGGGAGAGAGTCGGGGAGCGCCACAGCGAGCTCTGATCCCCCCCTCCATCTCCTCCCCTCTCCTCCTCCAACCCCCATCACCACTCACTGAATACCCAGGCTATCCTCTCGCTGTCTCTTTCTCCCTCTCTCCTTCTCTTGCTCCTGCCCTCACAGTACAATCCTCAGTGTAAAGGGAAAACGTCGCCAGTTTTCAGTTTTCAGTTTTTCAGTTTCTTCTGTGAATCTTTCTACAAAATGTTGATGTCGCAAAATAATGACGTCAAACATACATTCCGTAGGCCCCATGACATAAAACGACGAGTTTGACATCATTGTTTTGCAACATTTTGCTAGAAATACACAGAAGACATAGATTTTTGCCATGCTATGTTATTGATTAGATAAGAATAATGGGATTGAAGTTGAAAATCGGCACGTTTTCCTTTCATTTAAGTCTGAGGGTTAAACTCTACATCCCTCCCTCCTCATCTACTCGTCATTGAGAGAGCTCCAACTATTAAGAAACACTGACGTTTTTTTTTAAATGTACATTGCAAAAGCCTGAGAGTGACTTTTTTCACACACTCACTCACGGTGCATTCTCCTACTTCTGTTGATCTTTTTTTAGGGATGTCCCCGTGTGAATATACATTTGTTTTCGGCAGCAGGTTCTCTGTCCCCCCTGACAGATAGGGATTAGCGGCCCGACATCACCCCCTGCCTAAACTATTCCTTAGGCAGACCCCAAAAGACGTTTCTCGCCCTGGTTCAAAAATAGCCACATAGATTTGTGTAAGTGTGTTCTGAATAAAACCAGCTTTATTTGATGAGGCAGGGTTGTAAAAGTGTTCACTGTAAAATCCTGGAACCTGTTTGGTTCCATTTGTGCACTCTCAAGAGTTAAAATAACACTTGCAGTGTTGATGGCCATGCAAGGGACAACTATCGACAGGGCATGTAGCCTATCCTCTGGTGCCTCAGTGTCGGTGTGTTCTGTGTTCATATTGTCACATGTCCCTTCCACTCAGTAAGACTCAGAATTGGCTGCACACTCGCTCGCTCTCTCTCACTCCCCACATGAAAGTCGGGTGGGGGGGGGGGGGGGTCTAATTCTTTTCGCATTAAATTTTTAGGGGAGGAGGCAACAAAATGGCTGGTGTGAATTAGATTCCAAATGCAATATGCCAGTTTCAAATTGAATTATTGCCTGTCACGCACGCCTGTCACGCACGCGGCACACAGTGAAGTGGGATCTCAGGAAAATTCCTCTGACATTGTTATCTCATGTAAATGCTGCGGGAACATGATGAAAGGGTCAACGGCAGTGAACCCCACAATGTTGACGCTATTTCAAAAATAGGCAGTGAATACAATATCCACCAAACACGCAGCATTCACTCCAAAATGTATTTTTCATATACATTCCAGCTTATGAATGAATATTGGTTTCTATCGAATGGATTTACTGAGGCAGTGGTGCACGCATTTGATGGGATTTCTTATTCTGTAATGAAGTATGTTTCTTCTCTGTCAAAACACATAGAAATGAATGGATGATGGAAGCAGCTCTCTCTTACAGTAAGCTAGCCTATATACCAGAGTGCTTTCCAGCTGGATGGCTGCCTACATGTACATAAACACCAGACTGTAAGTATTGTCTGAAAGCTCATAAAACAGTAAGTAATGGTTATTTTTAGTACACCTGCTCGGAAGGTTTTGAGGTTTTACAACTAGTAAAACACAAGACAAAATAATCGGTTTGCTTTATATGTTGCACTACGCACTAATTTAAACATGTCAGTAGTTTCTGATTGTTTTGCTTGGAATTTTATTTGTATTGCATGGTATTTAGAATAATTTATTATTTATTAGATAATGTGTTTCATTTCATTATATTGTATGCATATTAGCTTCAAGTTGTGCCAGCCAACTAGTGTTTCAATTGAATGGAAGTTTGCAGTATTAGTTATTCTCTTAGTTTGTTTTTGTTTCTTTTACCTATACCCAACGTTTAACTTGACATGAGTTACGCTGAATGAGGAATCATAACCAATGCTATTGTTAGGCATGTGGTGATTTACAATACAACAACAACAACAACAAAACGACCAAAACGGATAGGAAGGATATGGGAACCATTGAGTCCCTATCCACATCAAAACTCAATCTTGGTTGGTTTTCCACATAATCAAGTGTAAATCCTATTAACACAAAGGCACATTCCACTGAAAATTTGAATCAAAACAGTAATGAAGCATGTAAAATGTACAAAATGTATAAGTAATCCTAACGTTGGATGATATAAATATGCCTCCCTGCCTTGTGAGCTTTCTGCCAATGTAATTACTGCAAGATACAAACCAATAACCCTAGCGACTCATTAAGGGTGATTTACATTTAGTTGCACACTGGTGTCGTGCACCAAAAATAGCCGATCTACAAGCTCACAAAGTGTTGCAGCGTACGTGACGCATTGTGAGGTTGTAGATCTGCTGTTTTTGTAATACAAATATCTTGTTACACATGAAAGTGAACGCATACAGATATACACACACACACACACAGTACACACACACACACACACACACACACACACACACACACACACACACACACACACACACACACACACACACACACACACACACACACACACACACACACACACACACACGCACACACATGCACGAGCACGCACACACACAGCTTTCATATTCAATATGTACTCCAAAGTGATTGGAAAACCCTGTTTCCAGCATAAGATCAGGTTTAAAAAGATATCTTAGCTATTTATAACCAAGTGCATATAGAACAGTGTGTGCATATGTCTGGTGCCAGGTGGAGGGTAGGGTTGTGTGGCCAGTCCTTTTTGCTTTCTTGAGACCAGGAAATAATGATCGTGGTAGTTAAGAGGTAAAGAAGATAGATGGAGAGGTGGAGAGATGGAGAGTTGGAGTGATGGAGTGATGGAGAGGTGGAGAGGCTAGAACACTTTGGTAGAGGTTTGGGTTGTGTAGTTACCTTGTCATGATGTTACTCCAAAGACGGGAAAGTAATAAAAAATAACTAGGAATTGATAATTCAAAATATGCTCCTCATTGACTTACATTGTACAGTGAAGAGTCACAAGAGGAGCTCTTTTAGCTTGTAAACGAACACAAACAAAACCGATTCTCACAATGTTGAACATCACCAAACCTGGTACTAAAATATATATACATATATATATATTTATATACACACACACACGCACACACACACGCACACGCACGCGCACAAGGACATGGACATGGACACACACTTAAAAGTAGTGTAAGTGATATTTTATGGTTAAAACAAAAAGTAATTGTGAAAAAGTTCAAGTTCTATATTGTGGCAGTAATCATTGCTAGAGGGGTCTCCCAGTCTATCTTTCATAAACAAAAAATACATTTTCATGTGGGTTGCCAATTTCATCCAATCAGGAGAGAGCACACCAGGGGAGTACCCATTTATCCCCTTAAATTTTATAGTGTTCATTTCCAAATTTAACCTGCTAATTTCTTGTGCCATCACTTCCAATTTCACTTGTTTATCCTGTACCCTGTATGAGTTCTCTCTCCCGATTGAATAAAATTGGTATCCCTAAAAATATGTAGGTATGTTTTTTTAGGTATGTCCTAAAAATATATTTTCTGTTTACTAAAGAGCTGGAGAGACAGGGAGTAAACACTCTAAAGCAAAGATTCAGAATATCAGAATATACGTATATATGTAGAGCTATTTAACACTTATTTTAACGAAACAATATCACCTACTGCACCTTTGATTTGCACATAGAGAACATAAACAGTCACACAAAGTCTAAACCACCCTTTTTTTTCTATCATCCAACCAGCAGGTAAAATACTTTTCTTACATTTGATCAATTCTTATTCAATTCTTATTATTGTTTAATCAAATGTTTCCATAATTAAAACACAAATGGAGAAATGTTGAATCATAATAATAGCTATACTATTCCCACCACAAGTTCAGTCAAGGAATGGCGTATGCAGTATATGTGAATATTACTATTCACTATTCTATTCTTGGCAATCATAGGGAAATTGAATTAAATAAATCACTTTGTATGCCGCACACTTAATACACTAACTCATACGTATGCAAAATCTAAGTAAGGATAATAGAACAATCTTTTTTTTCTTCCTTGCGTGGCGGGGCCGGGGACAGAGTCTGGTAATCCCCGATGTTAAACTGCACCCGCGTGTTATTTTATCATAAAGAAAGCCGGGCCATGTTTCCTGATACACATAAAAATCATTAGTGTTTATTTAACTCCATAGAGAGTACAAATGTACACTCTTTGGAGTTAACAGTGGGAATTTACTGCGTATTTATGCAGGTCGGTGAGTGCGGAGCATTAAGCCCCACCACCACGATTAACAATCAAACACACAGCAAAGGGGAAAAATGCTTCTGTTATCCCCCCACCCAACTCTCCAGTACAAGAGCAAATCTCTTTTTTGTCACCAAATCCTTAATTCTTTCTTCCTCTTTGCAAAAAAAAAAAAAAGAAAAAAAAAGAAAACGAAGGTACTAAAAGCAGTTCCCTCATCATCTTCGGGAAAATATTTTAGGCATGAGAGGGGGAGGGGGAGGGGAAGCCAAGAAAAACTCCCAATAAAATATGTGTGAATGATGGGGGTAATTGCAGACAAATGTGGCATTGAATTTCATTTTCCAACTCTTTTTAAACACCATTTCAATCTTATTTTCTGCCTGTTAAGGAGATCTTGTTGCTTGGGGTGGGCCGGACTGCCCAGTTTTGGTGGGTAATTGCGTATAATTTCCTCCTCGCCCAGTGATTTGCATCAACATCAGCCATTCCCCTATTATGTGGTGGTGAAGAAGGAGCCCCCTCCCCGACCAGTGAAGTCTCATTTGGAATGGTTATTGTTCAAAAGACCAAGAGAGGATAAATGTGTGAATCCCTCGCATCTCTCTCTCTCTCTCTCTCTTTCTCTCTCTCTCTCTCTCTCTCTCTCTCTCTCTCTCTCTCTCTCTCTCTCTCTCTCTCTCTCTCTCTCTCTCTCTCTCTCTCTCTCTCTCTCTCTCTCTCTCTCTCTCTCTCTCTCTCTCTCTCTCTCTCTCTCAGTTTGTGTCGACACACAAACACATTGACACATAGCCTAAGCGCAGTCGCGTACAAAAAAAAAAAGAAACAGCCCACAATCCCAAGCAACGCCTCGTGAATGAGAGGAGGCGTATGCGGCTTCTTTCTTTAGTGTCTGACACTGAATCTGATTTCAACTTCCACCAACATTTATTTAGGATCAATAAAGGTCTATCTATCCTAGATAAATAACGCTTTGTTGGCAACCCAAAGCAAACTGCTATCAGCTATCATCAACACTCACACACAACATACTAAATGCATATACTGTATATCATGAGTTTTGTCTAACATACTGTATGTACTGTAGGGCAGTGAAGTAGTGCTGGCATTAGAATTTGTCCAACAACTAAAGAGTTTGGATGATTTGATCGATTCCAAGGGCTCAAGCATTGTTTGCTAAATATGCTAGAGCCTAGTATATTAGTATAATATTCTAGTAACTACACTATTAGACTAAATATACTGTACAATGTGATATGTTATAATGAGGCCCAGAATTCAACGTTGTTCAACTTGTTCCCCTAAAGTTCAAGTGAGCTGATTCCAGACTAAACCGCAGTGAAACAAAGACTCCTGATAAGTAAAGGCACCAGGCTATCAGCTGTAATTCATTACGCCAGACTGCATTGACAGCAACATCTGTTAAAAAATGTCTTTGAGAAACTGTCTGAATTCCGTGATCAGACTCATTAGCGGAGTGCGATTATTCCTTTTCTTCTCACTGATGTCTCCCTGCATTAGAGTCTCTCCTGTGGAGCGGAGAGGATTTGTCCTCCAACCAACATCTTTGTAGTTAAAAGTTTAAACCGCAATCCATTTGGAACCATGGCACACCGAACAATCGAGTTAATTACAGAGACTCAGGGATGTAAGGGAGGAAAATTAATTGTAAAATGTTATCATTCCAATTCCCCCGTTAGCAACGGGATATTGGCGGAGCGCTTACTGACTCTTTTACACAAAGTCACTTGAGAGCTGC
>NC_139947.1:22844762-22982262 GCF_963454915.1 Gymnoscopelus microlampas
TCTCAGTTTGTGTCGACACACAAACACATTGACACATAGCCTAAGCGCAGTCGCGTACCAAAAAAAAAGAAACAGCCCACAATCCCCAGCAACGCCTCGTGAATGAGAGGAGGCGTATGCGGCTTCTTTCTTTAGTGTCTGACACTGAATCTGATTTCAACTTCCACCAACATTGGCCGGTCTCGCTTACAGATGCTTGATAGGACCAGAATGAGGACCTTTTAGCTTAGCTTGCCCAGGTTACTGCTGAAAGATAGTACATGAAACTTATGCCTATATTTATATCTATTTGTATTTCATACATTATGCTAACCATGGTCAGTCCAAGTGCAGAGTTTTTTTTATCTACAACTTTTCTCTTATTATTTTCATTCTTAGCTTTATCTCCCTACACTTGCCTGTATGTCATCTATTTCATGCCCACTGCGGTGCTTCAATGACATACTTTATTGATCTCACAGGATCAATAAAGGTCTATCTATCCTAGATAAATAACGCTTTGTTGGCAACCCAAAGCAAACTGCTATCAGCTATCATCAACACTCACACACAACATACTAAATGCATATACTGTATATCATGAGTTTTGTCTAACGTACTGTATGTACTGTAGGGCAGTGAAGTAGTGCTGGCATTAGAATTTGTCCAACAACTAAAGAGTTTGGATGATTTGATCGATTCCAAGGGCTCAAGCATTGTTTGCTAAATATGCTAGAGCCTAGTATATTAGTATAATATTCTAGTAACTACACTATTAGACTAAATATACTGTACAATGTGATATGTTATAATGAGGCCCAGAATTCAACGTTGTTCAACTTGTTCCCCTAAAGTTCAAGTGAGCTGATTCCAGACTAAACCGCAGTGAAACAAAGACTCCTGATAAGTAAAGGCACCAGGCTATCAGCTGTAATTCATTACGCCAGACTGCATTGACAGCAACATCTGTTAAAAAATGTCTTTGAGAAACTGTCTGAATTCCGTGATCAGACTCATTAGCGGAGTGCGATTATTCCTTTTCTTCTCACTGATGTCTCCCTGCATTAGAGTCTCTCCTGTGGAGCGGAGAGGATTTGTCCTCCAACCAACATCTTTGTAGTTAAAAGTTTAAACCGCAATCCATTTGGAACCATGGCACACCGAACAATCGAGTTAATTACAGAGACTCAGGGATGTAAGGGAGGAAAATTAATTGTAAAATGTTATCATTCCAATTCCCCCGTTAGCAACGGGATATTGGCGGAGCGCTTACTGACTCTTTTACACAAAGTCACTTGAGAGCTGCTGCCTGATGAGGCAATAGACACCATGCCACGTTAAGTCCCATCTGACAAACAAGGCTTCCAGTACATCGACACAATACTTGTCAGATTGGACAGGATCAAAAATTACACTCATCCATCAAGACAAAATGCAACACCGGAGAATTCTTTAAGAAATGCATAACCACAGCCACTAAATGCATAGACACAAATGCACATACACACTCATACACACACTTGCTCACTCAATTATACATATATTTTATACATAGATATATTGCACATATACGTACAGGATACATGCACATTCTAATATACACACACAACAACCACTCACACACAGCCCTCTTTCCAGTAGATGGCATAGCAGTGTCCGACAGACACACACACACACACACACACACACACACACACACACACACACACACACACACACACACACACACACACACACACACACACACACACACACACACACACACACACACACACACACACACACACACACACACACACACACACACACACCAAAGCCAGGCTAGAATGTAATTAAATCACTCCTGTATCTCCCTGTCAGCCCTCCAAACCACCAGTCACAAGAGTATACACACCAAAACAGTAGGAACAGTCTCCTTTTAAAACAACAACACACACAAACACACACACACACACACACACACGCACACACACATACCTGTGGGGAGAGGCCGTTGCTGACGGGATTGACGTGGTTGCCGGGCGCCGCCGAGCCCATGAAGGTGTCGGAGTAGCTGGAGAAGCCGTGGCGGTTTGAGGAGAGGCCGTAGGAGCCACCGTCTGCGCCGGACAAACCACCCTGGTGCATGGAGGACGGAGGCAAGGGCTGGGGCCGGTGAACCGTACCACTGACGTCTGAACCACAACACACCACAGGGACATTGTTTTTTACACTCAGGTTCATGTCTGAACAACAACACAGCACGGTCGGGGACATTGGTTTTATGGCATTACTATAGGTAAGTATAGGATTTTTAGAAAAACACCACCCGTTTTCAACGGGCCATAGCCCCAAAATGTTATTGTCCCAGTGGATACACGAATCCCTCCCCCTACCCACGGGGACTTTTTTTTTTGGTACACAACGTGGCTTCCACGGCGTTTCAAATATCGTAGATTTAAGGTAATTACACTGGCAAGGGGATTAAAAAAACGATGTTTAATATCTTGGCAGGTAATGTGTTAAATAAAATGTATTATTATTATTATTATTATTATTATTATTATTACTACTACTAGAGCATTGTTCCCATCCTTGCATTGTTCTAGAGTGGCACCGGCCTACTCGTGAACGATGCAAGTCGGGAACGATGCACATTGGGAATGCATGCCCCTCCCGGTTATGCAATACCCATTGTAGCCGTCTGTCTGTCTGTCTGTGTTTGAAAACCACTGGTCTACTCCCATATGAAAACAGACATGTCTATGTTTGTCTTCAGTCCTCCTGTACCTTGTGATAGTGTGGTTGTGGGGTAGCCAGAGTCCTGCAGCTGGTATGGTAGCGATGGCATTCCTGTGGGTGGGAATCCGCCTGGTAACAGGTGGTTAAAGGCTGCCAGCTGATTGGCTCCTGCTTGTTTACGCCACCGGGCCCTTCGATTGCTAAACCACACCTGCAGAAAATAACCAACGATGAAAGGGTCCGAAAAAGGAGAAAAACTTTCTTTCTGCGCATGTGCATGCACTGCATAATCAGGTGTGATGTGAACATGGCTTATTGTGGTGATTTTGGTAACATACTGCCATAGAAGCTTAACCATACTATACATTTGATGAGTCACCCAATAAGAGCTGTATTGTTGTGTGTGTTTGTTAATACATGTGCATCACTCAATTCATTTTAAATTACTAATCATTACAGAGATAGAAATGCCAGATCTGCTTGTGAAAGCTTTTAAGATATGCTTCTTTTCAGATTTCAGCAGTGTGAATGGGCCCTTTCACTTCCCAGGCCCCTGCCCAGTGACACAATCAATAGTAGTAATCAAATAATCCTTAGATTATGTGTTAGCAAACAAAACACAAAGCATGACTTCTGAAGAAAAAGTTATCATGTTTGTACCTCAGATTGCAGCTCCAATTTGTTCTTTAGTATAAACTGTATAATATGACAGTACTCAAGCACAACAAAACTGGGCACAAGTGTTCTGCATTCATGTGCAATATATCAATATGTCACAGTATCATTTGACTTGAATGGTTGCCTGGTCGGACACCTGGATTCAGTAACTGTTTCAACAAAACAAACCACTGATAATAGAGAGGAGAATGGAGATGACATGAAGCTTTACTGTAAGCTATAATGTGGGAGATGGGTAGAAAAAGAACTGACTGATCTTTGTCAGGAAAGAAAAAGTTAATCGGCCGTTAATGGAGTGTGTGTGCAGTTTATTAACCGCAAATGGAGTGTGTGCGCAGTTAATCAACCGTTGTTCTGCAAATGGGGGTCCGGCCCCTTTGAGAAAAGGAGCCAGTGAAAAGGGCCACAATAGGCTCCCTGGTTGAATGGGTCCCAAAGAGCAGTGAGGGAGGGGAGGCGTCAACAATGAGACCGACGGCTAAACGGCTTTCCTTTCCTCAATGCTTTCACATGCAAGGACCATTGATCAAGGCGAGGTGCAGACAAAAACAGCCCATGCACTTGATGCAACACGCACGCACACACACACACACACACACACACACACACACACACACACACACACACACACACACACACACACACACACACACACACACACACACACACACACACACACACACACACACACAACCATATGGCAACACGGCTGAACCCTCAAATGTTCAACTTGGAACCCTAAAGACAGTCTGCTTTGGTCTTTTCCATGCAACACCATTTAAATGATGATCTATGATGTATGATTCCAAATTTGGGATAGGTTTCAGCCCGATCCGAGCTTCATTGACTTCCATTACAATTAAAGTAAAAAAGTACTTAACATGTGTGGAAAAAGCAATAAGTGGAGGTACTTCTTTGGCCTACTGGCAGTGTGCACAGTTTGGCGCTGATTGGTCCAGTTTTGTACAAGATTGGCTTCGAACTCACGGACACACAGACAGACCCTCTCATAGATGGCTATAGCCAACTGCAGAGCCATGCCGTAAACATAAAACAGGGCCAACACAGTCTACATAACCACCCCTGCCCCCCATGGAAGCCGCCATGCACACACGTTCAAGACAAGTCAGACATATGAGGCTGATTGTGAAATAAGAAAGGGGGTGTATGTTGCCACGGGCAAAAATGACCTCCTTTTGAACACAGCAGGACACTAATTTCTAGGGTCTTAATTAAACAGGACTACAGAGAGAGAGAGAGAGAGAGAGCGAGAGAGAGAGAGAGAGAGAGAGAGAGAGAGCGAGAGAGAGAGAGAGAGAGAGAGAGAGAGAGAGAGCGAGAGAGAGAGAGAGAGGAGGATGAATGCCTGGTAGCAAGTAGCAGCCTGTACCATGTTGGATCGCCTCACCTGAGTTACTCGTCACATTATTATTCTCTCTTTCTCTCTCTCTCTCTATCTCTCTCAGACACACGCACACACACTGATACTGCACTATCCTGTGTCTCCAACTTTCTCCTCACCACGTCTCTTCTCCCCTCTCTCTCTTCCCTCAATCTCTGTTTTAGGACTCTCTCTCTCTCTCTCTCTCTCTCTCTCTCTCTCTCTCTCTCTCTCTCTCTCTCTCTCTCTCTCTCTCTCTCTCTCTCTCTCTCACACACATACAGCTATACACATTTCATTCCCACATACAACAGGAATAGAAATGAGTATCACACATGCAATTCATATGAAGTTAAGTTGAGTTTAACACACGCACACACACACACAAACACACAAACACACACACGCACACACACACGCACGCACACACGCACGCATGCACGCACGCACACAGCAGCAGCAATAGCGAGGAAGCAACGCATTGCCTCCAGCTTGTCATCCACTTACTTTCTACCCTGACAGACCAGGAAAACCTCCTTTTTTCCATTTGGTGTAAAATGAAAACAGTTCTTTCAAGTGGAGATCATTTGGAGCCCTATTTCTGAAGGTGAGTCTCAAATAATTAGAGCAGCTTGGTGTTCGCCCTGAGGTGCTGCTGTGCTAGCCGGGCCCAGTGGACCGCTCTCACTTTCAATTCAACAACTTATCAGGCCTCTTCTCTTCTCTTCCTTCCTCTCTCTCTCTCTCTTTCTCCAATTCTCTCATTCTCTCATTCTCTCCCTCTGTACAGCGATAAAGCATGGCTGCGTGTGTGTGTGTGTGTGTGTGTGTGTGTGTGTGTGTGTGTGTGTGTGTGTGTGTGTGTGTGTGTGTGTGTGTGTGTGTGTGTGTGTGTGTGTGTGTGTGTGTGTGTGTGTGTGTGTGTGTGTGCGCGCGCGTGTGTGTGTGTGTGTGTGTGTGTGTGTGTGTGTGTGTACGTGCATATGTGTGATAACCTTAGCGGCGGTCACAACAAGCAGTAAAACCTGGATAACCTTATTGAATTTCACAACAGAGAAGACCAACGGAACTGAAAGGCATGAAAATACCTGACATCAATCTGTCTTTCCCTCTCTCTCTCTCTCTCTCTCTCTCTCTCTCTCTCTCTCTCTCTCTCTCTCTCTCTCTCTCTCTCTCTCTCTCTCTCGTTTTATTCACAGTACAGGTTCTCTCTGACCTCCCATCTTCTTGACTTTTTACATTACATTACATTACAGTCATTTAGCAGACGCTTTTATCCAAAGCGACTTACAATAAGTGCATTCAACATAGGTAGGGAACGAAACTACTAATCACCAGAGGTCTTAAGTGCATTTCCTGTAAAAACAAGCAACCAAGAGTATACCTAGCGCTAAGGTAAAAGTGCAATATATCAGCTATCTACTTTCATAAACACATGAGATAAAATAGCCAAATCAAATGAGCACGAGCTAATAGATCCAATACAACAATAGTTCCTACAACTAGTTAACAACAAGTAGGCCAGGCAAGGCCAGACTTTCTCCTCCTCCCCTTTGTTCAAAATGAAATCCTCAATGTTAATTTAACTCTTGAGTGTAAAAATGGACCCGTAACAGTCCATTGCATATTTAACTGTTCTTTTGTAACTCTCCGTCTCCGTCTCTGTCTCTGTCTCTCTCTCTCTCTCTCTGTCCTGTCCTTAGGTGGTAACATGGTGCATGCATGCCAGGAGCCATACAGAGGTCACATGCAGGCACAGAAGGTGCTAAGAGAGGCCCTCACTCTAGCTTTCTCTTCTCATTTGACATAGCTTGACATACAAAGAGTTGGAGGGGGTTTTACTGCCTGCAGATGGCCGGCAGGATCACACACGTACATTTTCACGCACGTGTATGGATAAATGCACAGCATTGTACACACATACACCATGCATGCAGGCAGGCATACAGTGCATGGTGCATGGTGCATGTGTGCCTGTGCACGTGTGCAATGGCACGAATACACAGCCTGTACATGTATACCCATGCACACACGTGCATGTCTGGACGCAGAAGGACACACGCACACACCATGCCTGCACACTGACAAGTGCACATTCAAACACGCACACACACACACACACACACACACACACACACACACACACACACACACACACACACACACACACACACACACACACACACACACACACACACACACACACACACACACACACACACACACACACACACACACACACACACACACACACACACACACACACACGTATGAACCCTGTATCCCTGCCCTTATCCCCCCCCCACCCTCTCTGTTGTTGTTGGATGTTCCCATGTGACATGTCTTGTTAGGAAATTATACAACAGGTAGTTCCGACCAAGCAATCTGATTGGTTGAAATAGCTATCTAGCCGTGCTTCAAACCAGCATGATATCACATTAATAAATCACTCCGCACTGCAGTCCGCACGCAGTCCGCACCTGATTAGACCATATATGGCACAGCTGTGCTGTGACGCCACACTGTCCCACGGTAGGAAAACAAACAGACGAAAACAAACAGCCAATCTACAAGTTCACAACGTGTCGCCATCGCGACGCGTTGTCAGCTTGTAGATCAGTTATTTTGGCCACGTGACACGGTCGTGGGAGCATATAGCCTACTGGAATTCATTCCACTGCGCAAGCATTGATAGCTCAGCTGTGTTGATGAGACGGTGCCTCAAAGCGCTGCTACAGGGACTATTTAATGTCTCAGTCAAAAACTCTTCTCTTTACAGGGAAACGGATAATAGCGAAACATTTTATTATGAATTGCCCCACAATATGAATACATTTGGATGTGTTTTGTTGGTAACTGTTGTATAATCGCAATATTACACTCGAGGGTGTGCTTTACCTACATTATTGGCACTTCAGTGATGCTCGCGGAACTCGGCTTCGCCTCGTTCCTGACCGCATCACTGGCGTGCCAATAATGACGGTAAAGCACACCCTCTCGTGTAATATTGCTTAATTGACTCCAGATTCCATGCATTGGAGACGGTAGGACATGCAGCCTGCAGCCCGGATGGAAGCTCCTACTCACCTGCTGAAACACTGATCAGAGATCAGCAGCCAGAGAGAACCTTAATCTCTCTCTCTCTCTCTCTCTCTCTCTCTCTCTCTCTCTCTCTCTCTCTCTCTCTCTCTCTCTCTATCTCTCTCTCTCCCTCCCTCTCCCTCTCCCTCTCCCTCTCTCTCTCTCTCTCTCCCTCCCTCTTTTTACCAGTAAGGCAACTGTACTTGGTCAAGGGAGATATTGCACTATGAGCTTAAGGCAGTGCTACCTCACAACCAGTAGGTGTCCTACCTGACACCAGCATCTAAATCTGTCAATGAAAGAGTAGGGAGACTACCTCCAACTGCAGCTGTACTAGTTATATTGTATTAACATACTCTTACTCAGATTGGTTAAAATAATGTTTTATTTGTTCAAATAAGTTCTCGATTGCAGTTTTACTGTAACTTCAGTTGGGGCTGCTAATTAAAGAACAGCTGAGGAGAGATGGTTGAGACTGGATAGAGGAGTGCAGGGGTGGGGGTGGATTACCGGGAGTAGAAAGACAGAGTGAAAGAAATTCATTTGAATTCTCAAACACGGGTCCCTGGTACACAGCCATTGCTTCCGACCCGCTGATCGCCACAAATCGCATTTGCTCCTTTGTGCCGCATCAAAACAAATGACTCCGGGGAGTTGCTTTGAGCCAACTTTCTAAGCAAGTTGTTTTTGTAAAAGGACAATGTCGCTTCATTGACTTAAATGTGTTCCTGCGAAGGCCATCTAGGCCGGTCAAGTTGGTTCGGTCGATAAAACTCAAGAAACGCCACAGGGTGTTTTTCTTTTGCGCCCCTGTTTTGGTGAAAATTTCCAAGATCTACCACAATTGCAGATCTACAAGCTCACAACGTGTCACGATTTGACAGATCAGCTATTTTTGCTGTGCAACACCATCCTATGACAAAATATGAAATAAGTGTAACCACTTATTTCATATCTATATACGATATATATCTATATATCATATACGATGGAGCCAAAAAGTGCTTCAATGCTTGTCTTTAGTGATGGTGATATCTGAAGCCTCCTTCAAGCTAAGGGCCGTGGCCGAACAGATGCATCGCTCACAATCCAAAGTGTGTGTGAGGGGACATGCATAACATGTGAGGAGAATTTCCTCTTCTCTACGAGATGTGTGCATCTGGTGATCACACATCTGAATTAATGCCATGGTAGAAGTGCTGACTGGTACATTGGGCAACCTTCGTCTTCGTGTAGTGACTTTGTATAAGAATATGGCTTGGTCAGCAGCCAGATGGGGTTCAAGCAGACAATGGAATTAATTAAAGAACAGTGCTGGAAATTGGAAAAGACGCAGATACAAAGATTATTTTTCTCTACATATATCGCTCTCTCTTTTTCTTTCTCTAGATCTCTCTTTCTTTTCCCCTTTCTTTCTCTCCCTCTTTATTTCTCCCTTTCTCTTTCTTTCTCACTTTCTCTCTCTCTTTCTCAATACAATTCAATTCAAAGGGGCTTTCTTGGAAAAGAAAACATATGTCACATTGCCAATGCAAGTGTGAAATAAAAACAATCAAAACTGAGAAATGTATGTGCAATAAAAAATATATTTGCACTAGTAATAATAACAATAGCTTGAATTGTTATAGCGCCTTTCATGAACCCCAAGGATGCTTTAAATCAAATTCATTCATACTAGAAATGTGTCAACAGAACTGTGTAACATTGCAACTTTGCAATCAGTAGGGATAGTATAATAGGGGGGGAAGTAAAAATACGACCAGAAAATGTGTGCTTTTGCTGGAAAGATATTTTTACAAAAAAAATAATATATATACATTTTCAAAAGTATTTAAAGGTTTCAGCACAGTGCAGATAGTGCAGGAATCAAGAGGACAGTCTGTATGTTGCTTGTATTCCATTGTCCTTTTCCTGTCAACAGGTCACAAATCTTTCTGCTGTGTTTGCAAATTTGCTGCACTTCACCCAGCAGATATGGGAGTTTTCGTTATTAGTCAGGTTTTCTAATTATTTTGTGATGTTTGTAATCTGTGGGAAGTATGTATCTCTGACGTCTTATACAGTTGGCACTTACAGAAAGTGCAGCTCGATTTGTCTCTTTTCTCTCTCCCTCTGTATTATTTCTGTGTGGCATCAAGCTCATGGCCCCGTCTCTTTTCTAAAGCTCATAACCTGAGGAAGTGCGACACGATGTGAGCTTTTAAGTCGGCTATTTTCCGTGTGCGACACCGGCACACAACTAAGTATAACTCAGGCTTATGCCTTCCCTCCCTCCCACCAGCATGCTAGCAACCCCACCAGCGGCCCCGCTCCCCCCTCCCAAGCTCACACATCTGGATCTTGTGTCAAGCAGCAGCTGCCAGGCAAGTACAGGTCACCAAGGTCAGCCGAGAGGGGTCAGGTACCTGACTCCATGTCCTGCCCTGTCTGTGGCATTGAGACCTTAACGGTAGCCTCAAAACAGGGGGTTGTGGTTGGAGTGACTCTGTTAGACCTTACGGGTCCATTTTTTCTCTTTCAGTGTTAAATTACACTGAGGATTTTACAGTGTGGGGCTCCCATGGCCAGGGAGCAGTTTTGAATGTAACCCCAAGTCATTGGATGTCTAGGTTGTATATAATGATACTTTGCCTTTCACGCAAGATCAGAAAGATTGGTCGCATTGTATGGTGACTGACTGATTGATTGATTGACGTCTTTATCGACAAAATACAATATGAGCCGTATAATCAACATATGCATCATATCTATCATATCTTTGAACATGTCAAAAGGATAAAACACAAAAGGTCAGAGAGCTTATTTCCATTGAGGTTGGTGCCAACCTACAGTATGCATAGCTTGTTTTGGCTTATTGTAAATGTATTTTGTGTGTTTCTCCTGTGAAATATTCCCTGGCTCTATTTGTACGTAAAAATAAATCAAAACATTGACATGCAGTATTTTGTTACTTGTCACTTTTTGATGAAAGGGCCAAGTTGCCAGCCCTCAATATTTCTCTGTTGTTCAGCCAAACTGATAAACCTTACTTTAGCTGTTTCATAGAATTTCACTCGCATCTAAGTTAACAATTGTTTCTTTCGGGCCCTAGACATAAATTTGTCTTCAGTTTTAGTGGTCTTTTCCAAATTTAATTTACTTTGACCTTATTCAGAGTTTTTGAAGCCACACATTAGATGACTAGAGAAAATCCCTAAACAACCTGTTTGCCACATGTCCATATATGTTCTTGGACTTTCACACAATTTGGGGGTCTGCAGCGAAAATTGGACCTACAAGCACAACGTGAGCAACGGTAGCTAACCAATTAGGGCCAGCTAAAGAGCCATGGCCGGGTGGTAATCCATATTTACGATTGTTAAAGCACAATTTGCTTGTAAGCAAGCACAGTTATTTTTATAAAAGTTGTGTTATTATAATCAAAAGGCCCAATGTGTGTTTCTGCCTAACTGTCTGACCAGTAGTATTAGATGGATGAAGCAGAATTGTTGGGTTGGTTCAGGTTGTTCTGAACTGAATTAAACTTTGTAAAATCATGTTGCTGTCTTCTGTCAGTCAATAAGGATTGAATATTGGCACGGATCACATGCCTGAGTGCAGTAGTAGTGCATAGTACCTCCTGCTCTCTCCCTCTCTCCCTTTCTCTCTTTTTTTTTCCTTTACTAGGCCTTGATTGATTCATGTTGCTGTTGGGTTGAAAGCTCCCATGAGAGGAGCCAAAAGATCCCCCTCTAATATGCGGTGAATTTTACAAGGAGCGGTGGGCTTGAAAGTGGTGGGAAGAAAAGATCCTAGCCAAGATGTTGGAGAGTGAGAAATCCATCAGGAATGCAACCCCTGGCTCATTCTATCCCCCAACCACGCCACCATCGCCCACCGCCCCCTCGCTGGCGCACCTAACAGCTGTTGCTATAACTCTACAGTATTTTTCTCCGCCGCGACTTCGAGAAAGTGGGAATTGTGCGGGCACAGTAGAGCTGTCAAAACTCCAGCGAGAAGAAAGGAAGCGTTCTCTCTGGGGCGAGACTTGAACAGCTGGCCGACTTACAAGGGTGTTTTACGTATGTGTGAATGGAAGTCCGACTCAGCGGGTAAATATGTAACGTGTGTAAAAAAAAAAGAAAGTGTTGAAAATTCGAGGACGGCGCAAAGGAGAATGTTCTAACTCGCAAGAGCAGTGCCAAACGAATGCATGGCGAGAGGAATGAGATCATGACGGATCCACTTTGTCTGCTTGCAGGGATGTTCATATCACCGTCCATGGAGACACTCTCAACAGAAACCAACCAAAAACTAAACAACAGGCAGATAAGCTACAGTATAACCGCTGTGTGCCAAAGAAAACTAACACAGTCTATATTCAACTGAGTCCTTCTTCAGAACCGTACCCTGATCCGTATAAGGGTCCAAATGGACTGGTTATAGAGCGCCGAAGTCTGACATCACTGCCGCTAGAGGGCGCTAACCCCCTGGGTCACAATGTTATTAAAATTCCCATAGGGGAATCTTAGATTGTGTCATATAAAGAACTGTTCCAAAAATAAACAAACCACCCCTGCGATTTCACTCATATGGATATGAAGCATCAACTGACTAATTTATCCAACTTTTTTTTTCCTCCAAACACACACGTTATCAAATGTAACTCAATATCATAAACGACACAGAGTCACATACCTGACAAAATTGCCGGGTGGTTTGTTTATTTTTGGAACACAGTTCTTATATGACGCGATCTGAGATTTGCCTATGGGAATTCCAATACAAAAAATAACGCTGTGACCCAGAGGTACCACTACCTCTGGCGTCATGGCATTGTTTTTTGTGTGACGTCAGGACTTCGGTACTCTATAGGTCCATTTTGGTTCCATTTGTACACTCTCAGAGTTAAATTAATACTGTGGATTTTACTGTGCACACCTGTATGGCACCGTAAAGAGGATCCCACAACACACACTGCTACTGAACCATTGATGAACCTCCATACACCAAGCTGGACTGACCAGCTCATGTCTTGTGCATTATAATTCTAATAATAATTCATTAATGTTTTAAAATTGATTTTGCAGTGTTCTGTGTTCAAGTTCAAACTTACAGAGGCTTGGGTCCAGGTAAGCCCAGTTGATGCTTATTCTGTACCACACATGTTTAACCACCTGAATCCATCATGACCATTCTGGGGGGAACATTCGCCAAAAATAGCCGATCTACAAGTTCACAAAGCCTCGCAAGGGGGTGTAGACAGAAAAAAAAAAAGTACGGTTGTAACTCAGGTCTGTTTTTACTAAGAATAGAACGTTTAAGTGGTTACAGAATAGGCATCAACTGCTTACCTGGACCCGAGCCTCAGTAAGTTTGGTCCTCTGTGCGAGCTCCTCCCTGGTGTAGATGTCGGGGTAGTGTGTCCTCTCGAAGGCCTTCTCCAGCTCCTCCAGCTGCTCGGCTGTGAAGGTGGTGCGACTCCTCCGCTGCTTCCTCTTCAAGGGCAGGTCAGGCTCTGACTCCACGTCCGAGCCTTCGTCCATCCGACTGCCTGTGAGAAAAAACAGATCCAGCGAGAGAAAGGTGAGTCTCTCTCTCCTCTGCGTTCATTTAACTCAGAGAGTGTGCAAATAGAACCGAATGGACCCAAATGGAGTCTTATGAGCAGTGGTGTAAAGTAACTAAGTACATTTACTCAAGTACTGTACATAAGTACAATTTTTAGGTATTTGTACTTTACTGGAGTATTTCCTATGTTCTGTACTTTTACTTCTACTCCACTACATCTCAGAGGCAGCTATTATACTTTTACTCCACTTCAATTATTTGAAAACTTTAGTTACTTGTTACTTTGTAGATTTTGATTATTATTACAAAACATACATTACCCACTTCAGCCCTACCGATCTGCAAGCTCATAATGCATCGTATCGCAATGCATTGTGAGCTAGTACATTTTGATAGCAATACTTTTGTACTTTTACTCAAGTGAATTTTTTATTCCGGATTTTTGCTTGTAACAGAGTGTTTCTACATTGCAGTATTAATAATTTTACTTAAGTAAAACAATCTGTCTCTCGCCTCTACAAGAAGCACAACTTTATACAGTAGAAATCCTCACCCTGCGTTTTAACAGCGGGCAATACTGGGCGACGTCGCCCAAAAATATAATGAAAGTCTATGAGAGCCGGCGATCGGGCGATGCCGGGCGATGCCGGGCGACATCGTCCAAAAGATGGATTTTCTTTATCTTTTTGGGCGATGTCGCCCGGCATCGCCCAGAGTTGCCCGCTGTTAAAACGTACCGTCAGTGTTCATTTAACTCAAGAGAGTGTACCCCCAATCCAACCCTTGATGCTGAGTGCCAAGAAGGGAGGCATTGGGTCCCATTTTTATAGTCTTTGGTATGACCCGGCACCCGGCCGGGGATTGAACCCCAACCTCCCAATCTCCCTCTACCCACAAGGCCACTGAGCTGGTTATTTGTGTAAATGTACAACTGAATTCTGGCTACTCTGTGATGCCAGAATTAACTTCAATTTGTTTCATTTTACAGCAGGTTCCACAAAAGTATGATTTCTCTTTGCTAATTTTGCTAGTGCGGTGATCAATAATTTATTCATCTAATTTTTAGTGAATACATGATGCACTTAATTGCATGGCTCCAGGAGCAAGAACCAAATGTATATCATCACTGCAGGTCCAAACTATTCAAACCACAAACTGGTCACAGTAAATTCACAACAACAACCAGTAAACATTCACAGAGAGCGACAGTAGATAAAAGGGACCTCCTATTGGGCTCCTCCGAGGGCCATATCATTTCACCGTGCTGCGTGTCACTTCACTGTGCATTTATTTATATGACAGAACCCTTTCTGTTCCTGTAAATGCAATCCCACATCACTACCCATATATTCCACAAGCCCCTGGGGCATGGAGCTGAGAGTTGGAGGGGAAGGGGATGGGGGGGGGGTTTGCTAATCTCCCCAGACCACCTTGGTGATCCATGTACCACCATTCTTCCACAAAGCCCCGGGGCGCTGCTTGCAAAATACTGGCAGGGTGTAAATATTCCCAATATATGTGGCTGATTTCATTGAAGCCCCCCCCCCCCACCCTGCATGATGTACTGTACATACACTGGTGTTTTTAAAATAGCTGCAGCCAGATTATCTGATGCACACGGTTATCTGTTTCAATTAGAACTAACATCATGAAGGGAAAGAGCAGATCTATGGTTCCTTTGTTTGTAATGAAATGTGTGAACAACGCGGCCACTTACACTGTGGCGATGTAGCGGGCCGTGGCGATGATGAGATATGACACCGTAATGCAACAGTGAAACGCTGTCTCGTGAAAATGTTGTAAATGGCGAGAACCCTCAGAATACAGCATCATCTGACCAGCCGAGCACGCACGGCAACAGTTTCAAACGGACACAGCTGTGAATATAACCCCGTTCAAAAGGAAGCCTCGGGTCATGTCTGTCTGTCTGTCTGTCTGTCTGTCTGTCTGTCTGTCTGTCTGTCTGCAGACACTGTCCTCTCTAAAATGACTAACGCTTGATTTATACTTGGTTGCACGCCGGTGTCTCACACCAAAAATAACCGACGTACAAGCTCACAGTGTGTCACGTGTCTACGATGCATGGTCAGCTTGTAGATCTGCTACTTTTGGTGCAAGACATGATGCGCAGCCAAGTATAAATCAGGCTTTAATGTCAGTGTCTGTCTGTCTGTCTGTCTGTCTGTCTGTCAGGTGACATAGAGAGAGAGGTGAGGAGGGGTCCAAGGTGGCCACTGTTATCCCGTCTCCTCATTTCGTTTCAGGCTGGAATTCTTAGTGGTGTCCCTATTTATTTTTTGCCAGCGGTTCGGGGACAGAGCGGGGGCTGATCCCTTCTCCAAATCGCTCCCCTCGGCAGCCTGCAGAGGCTCAGCTCCTCAACCAACCCCAACCCCCCCACCCCCCCCCCCTCCACTCCACGTCTAATCCAGCATCCAGCCCGTGGCTTCTCCCTCTGCGCTTTAAGCCATTCCACATTAGGGGATAGCTGCACTGCCTGGCTGCACCCTGCACCTCATAGATATGCATTGGTGGTGTTGGTGGTGGTGGTGGTGGGGGGGGGGGGGGGGTGACAGTGATAGAGACATGAGGGTACGATGTTGGCCCCATAGAGATGGAGAGAGAGAAGTGGAGAGGACCAAAGCGGGGGAAGAGAGGAGAGGAGAGCTGGAAAATTAGATGGGATCAAGACTGTGTGAGGGAGGACAACGTGAAAGAGGAGATGAGCAAGAGTGAGAGAGATATTAAGCGACAAACTGAATCGAGATATGCAATGGAGAGTGCTGGGAGGAGTCTCTCTCTCTCTCTCTCTCTCTCTCTCTCTCTCTCTCTCTCTCTCTCTCTCTCTCTCTCTCTCTCTCTCTCTCTCTCTCTCTCTCTCTCTCTCTCTCTCTCTCTCTCTCTCTCTCTCTCTCTCTCTCTCTCTCCTAAGTTCACCACTGTAGCTCTGACCTAGCCTGACACTGTCGATCAGCCTTGTGCAATAGTGCAGGCTCAGCTAGCTGACATGCCGTCTCTCCCTCTAATGGTACCCTCGCTTTTCCAGCTCGTCTCTATGGCGCCTCTTCAGGAGCAGCAAGACCACGACACAGAGGGATGCACTGCAATGGGCATTAAAGTGTACAGAGATCAGGGCTTGCACAGATAGAACTCAGCTACCCAGGTAGAGCCCCCAAGCACAATCGGAGCCCATGACACAGTGTAATGACACATTAGCTGCAGAAAGTGAATGACATACAGTGTCATGACATTATGCTTCAACTCATGTTGATAACAGTAAACGGTTGACAGGTGGAGATATAACAGCCATGACAAGGGTTACATTGTAACAGTAAAAAGGTATCTCTTATGCCATAGAAAGCCCAGAAAGGCTTGAGAACATTCGAGAAAAAAATTACTTGCAGCCACACGTGATGCAACTGAATGCATACAAACTTGTTTTCAAATCTGCATCTGTGACAGAAGATGGTCCACGCCTAAGCATGCGGGCATGCATAATTGCATGTCTGTGTGTGTGTGTGTGTGTGTGTGTGTGTGTGTGTGTGTGTGTGTGTGTGTGTGTGTGTGTGTGTGTGTGTGTGTGTGTGTGTGTGTGTGTGTGTGTGTGTGTGTGTGTGTGTGTGTGTGTGTGTGTGTGTGTGTGTGTGTGTGTGGCGCTGACAAGACTGACAGCTGTAATGAACACAGTAGCCATGTGGGAATGTCTGGGTGTTTAATAGAAATGTCAGCGGCCCCTCATCTCTTGTCTATTCCTGTTCGGCTCAACCGGAGCCCCCCTGAGGGGACAGTAGCTGGAGTGCGGGGTGTGGCGCTAAACTCTTAAGTTCTCAGCGAGAAACACTTGAAAGCTGGTATGCATGAAGTGCTGATAATGGCCACTTACGTCGGAAGTGACACTTTTGACATAACGAGGCGCTTTTTCTTCCCCCGGCAATTAACACGTTAAGACCACCACGAGCTGTCGTTTCAAACAGACCGAAGATTATTGCTTACGTACAGGTGAAACCCGGGTACAAAGTCTTGAGTCACAAAGTCACATGCGCCACAGCCCTCTCTGAAATGCTCTCAAGCGGCGACACAAAGGACTTCTAGGTAACGACACGCGGAGAAGGCGTGGGCGGACATGTATGTTTTTCCAAAGCACCCCCACCCCGCCGGTTTATTTGTGCGCTGGTTGTACGTGCGACTTTGTTTGCGATGAGAACAAGTTTGTGACACATTGGTGGCAAAAAAAAAAAAAAAAACGCCTTGAAACAGAAAAGGCCCATCAAACTAGCTTAGAAGACTACGGGGCCGGCTCTGTAGTTTAATTAAACAAGGAATTATGGGATTAGTCGGAGGCTCTCATTACAGGCCACTGGAAGAGTCTCACGGTGGATGTCTTTTTGTATCCACCCCCACCCCCGTACCCACACCCCCTCCTCCACCCACCCCCCCCCCCCCCCCCCCCCCCCTCTCCCTCCCTTCTCAAAAGCTCCCGCTAGAGAATTCTCAACGGATTACATGTGGCCGCAGGACATGGGGCTGCATTAATTAAATCAATTCTTCAACCATTTTTAGCCACTGCAAAGATTTGTTTTCCATAAATGAAAGTAGAAGAGAAAAAAAAAGATGCATAGTATATACAGTGCATAGACATATTTTGACGTGGGCCTTTTAAAGAATCGGTTCTTATTTGTTGTTGTTGTGGGTGGTGGGCTGGTGAAGGGGACGGGGTGGAGGGTGGGGGTTGCAGCCCGGGCTGGGCTGGCTGCTGCAAAGCGATTTGCCGCTAACACGGCGTGACAACACTTGAGGCCGGTGCAGCGGGCTATGGATCACTTTCCTCAGAAAGGCACAGCGCAGGCGCTGCTGCCACAGCCTTTTCATTCCAGCGCCGGCGCCGACTTCATGTTTGTTTTCCCTCCATATGTGGATTTAAGGAGGCTGAAGAAGGGTGGGTCCTCTCTTGTCCCACATTACATTGTCTCCTTCCTTTAATGCTTTTTCTTGGAATTTCATTGCAATCAAACCCCAGTACGCTTGCGCGTCTGTGTGTGTGCGTCTGTGTGTGTGTGTATGTGTGTGTGTGTGTGTGTGTGTGTGTGTGTGTGTGTGTGTGTGTGTGTGTGTGTGTGTGTGTGTGTGTGTGTGTGTGTGTGTGTGTGTGTGTGTGTGTGTGTGTGTGTGTGTGTGCGCGTGCGTGCGTGTGCGCTCCTGATTTTTCTTAAACCTTTTAGGATTGGCTTGGAAAGCAAATCTAAGAAATTATTTGGAATGTAAATTAAGGGACTGGCAGGCTGTGTGATTGCTGGTGGGTATGTTCTGCCGCCCTGGCCCTCTCTCTCTCTCTCTCTCTCCTTCTCTCTCTTCCTCTCTCTCACTCCCTCTCCCGCTCTCCCTCTCTGTCCCTGCTCGGCAATGTCCAGGTGGCAGCAGTGACAGCCTTAACCTAGTGCAGGTTTTTTGGTATCACAAACTGCCAGCAGCTCCATATAGGCACTATATGTGTGGCAGGCAGGACAATAAGCATCGCTGCGATGGAACAAAATAAAGTTTGACAGGCCAGTGGATGTCCCCCTCTCTCTCTCTCTCTCTCTCTCTCTCTCTCTCTCTCTCTCTCTCTCTCTCCGATAATGGGGGCCAGAGATTATGGTAATGAGTCAGATGCCTAGAGCCGATATGAGAGAGGCTCAACCTGGACCTCATCTTTGTCTTCGCCAGATCCTGCGATTGGCATGCTAGGTCTTATCACACAAATGGGACCATGGCGACACTCGCCACATACGGAGCCGCATGGCGAATGTGCCCCAGCATAAATAACATGTGCTATTGCCTGCGTATCTACACACATGCATCTGTGGGCCTCTTTGCATCAAATCATCGGCACATCATTTTACATGCATGCACTCAAAAATAAAAAACTGACTAAAATGATCAAACATTTTCAAACTGAAGGCTGTTGAGTCGCCGTTGTTCACCCTTGAAGTAAACAAGAGACATTCCGATTACTGAACAAAGACATCTGTATTTCCACTAGAACGTTCTAGGGAGCGCAATAAAGAAAGATGTCAGACGTCTCCATGTTTATCACCAAATTAGCAGCTAATTAAATACCTTGGAGTGCATGCTGTGTCCTCCAGGGGTCTGGAGCGTTCGTAAGTTTGTAACCAAAAAGGAAAAAAGATGAACACATTCCCGACCTTTCCCTAATGAAGGAATTGATCTAAAGTGGGATAAAAATGAACAAGTGCTGTTGTTTTACTGTAAAGAAAAGAGCTTGTTAATTCTGCTTAGCAATGGTGTCTCCCAATGGGACCATGTTGTTGTTGTCATAGCAGGAAGAAGCTACTGCTGCCAGTAAGTAAGTGTTGTGTTTAGGCATGTCTTTCCTACGTAGCCAAGTTGGCTCTCAAATCAGCCTATCTCTTTGTTTCGAATGCTCCAGAGAAAGTCTGTAATACAGCCCAAATTTGAGAAGAGGAAACTGTCATTTTTCACTAGTTCTTACAGACCGGAAGGCAACCGACCAATCACGACACAGTGTTGTGAAGTGTAGTGCAGTGAAAAAAGTATTTAAAACATATTTTCACTTTTCCAGTAGGAGTTATTCAAATAACTGCACAGGGGATATGGAAGTCGGGAAATTAATGGATATCTGCCTAGTGCCTTCTGATTCTCAGAGCATTTGAATTATAGACAGGTAGGCGGAAGCATTTAGAAATTGCTGTAACCAACACGCCTGTCTTGAGAGACTATAGCAAAGCGAACCCTAAACACCTGTTCCTGTAAGCCCACAGAAAGACCACAAATTCACCATACGGCCTCTTTAAAACTGGATAAAGGAAAGGAAATAAGTGTTTTTGGAAATATCCTTGAAAATGCTTTCACCATGGTTTCACCATGCAAAATACCACTGTATTTATCTGAAATATTTTACCAGTGTAAAATCACTTACTTAGAGCACAGCTCCTCAACCACTGGGTTGAGGACCCGAAACTGGGTCATGGACAAAGACCAACTTTAATGAAGGAATATTGCATTATTGAATATCATCGGTTCCTGACTTCATAGTAGACTTCATAGAAAATTGGGTCCTAGGCTCCAGCACAAAATCAGTTGAGAACTGCTGCCTTGGGGGACACAGTATCATATTAGGGACAGTGAATGTTATCTACTGCTATTCACTGCCGTACACTAGGCATCGGGTGGTGGTGGTGGGGGCTGGAATGGGGGTTGGAGCTTGGATTCGGATGCTATCATTTCAGAACAGACCTCACATCAACGCGTGATGCTCCCCCCCCCCCCCCCCCCCCCCCCCCTTTCCCCCACAACAGCACTCCACACCTCAGTGGAACAAACAGAGGCCCTTGACCAACCACTTATGACACATTTGTGCGGCAAAAATAGCAGATCTACAAACCCACATTGTGCCGTGACGCAATGGGTTGCGAGCTTGTAGATATGCTATTGTTGTCATACAGTCATACAACAGAGTTCAGTGTCACACCAAATTACAGGTATTCAGTCGACTCAGAATAATCCGCTCATATTGCCTAATTGCCTCTAATAATGCAATTGTGCAAACAGTGATTTGTCGGGTTTTTCTGTGCTGAATGTTGACACCAGGCGTATTTCGTTCCGGACGTTGACCAAGACAGAGAGAAACAAAGACTGTCAGAGCTCCGGAGAGCTGCATGAAACTCATTATGGGTCATTTTGAAAAGCATATTAGTTCCAGTATAATTACAATCAAGCTCCGCTTTTCAGTTTCTGTAGTACAAGCCAGTGACCAGAGTCTACCCTAAAAATTATTCTGTTCAACAACTGACAGCCACAAACAAATACAAGAACACCACCCCCACCCTGTCAAAAAAAAGAGCCTGCAGTACATCAAGATCAAGTCTAAATGCTTCAGATTTTTTTGTAGTCATTCCACAAACACGTTGTGTCGGACCTAAAAGCAGTAGAGAGATAGGGAAAGGGTATAGTACACACGAGGCATTATGATGTATTATCTCTGACAAGCATCTGTCTCTATACTATCTCTTTGGCCTTGGGGCTGGATTTAGCCAAACCTGTCTCTAGAGCTCTGACACTTGTGTGCAGAGAGGAGGTAGGAGGGGATCAGGCTTGGGGTCAACTCGCCTGTGATTCATTCAATTCAAAATGTAAAATAAAAACAGAATTCATGTCATAATGACTTCTTAGATTGGAGGGAAGAGAGTACACAAAGAAAGATCTGAAACAATTAGCTGCATATAGCAATCTATCTGTAGTATTGTTATTATTATTGTTATAAACATTTGTGTGAAGATTATTGCGATTTCCTGAAGTAGCACAAAATAAAAATGCATAGAAAATTGTAATCTGAACATAAAGGTCACTTTTGTTGCGCATGGAGCAACATTTGGAGAACTGTAGTGTTTCTGTGGATTCTTTTGAGCAGATGTTAGCATAAAACAACTGTTTGACTCAACACCCTGAAAGGCAATCTGCATGCTCTTCATGGGGAAAACTCTTCTTCACAGCCTTCCTATTCATTCCAAGAAGCCCGGACAAGAGAATAGAAAAGAGTGTTTGGGGGAGGGGGGGGGGGTCACCAAGGATGGTACTACACTCACAACGTACACTTATAACTCCCCCCCCACCACCACCACCCCTTTTTTCTGCTTCCCTGAGTGGTTCGAGGGGTTCAGAGGAGGGAGTGAATGAAAAGAAGGGATCCCAGAGAAGAGGTGATGGGTGATGGTCTTTTAGCCATCTTGTCATGGCTCTGAAGGTTCTTTGGACGGGCCTTTTCTTGTCCCCCGCGTCTGTGTGTGAGAGTGCGCTCACCTTAAACAACGGAGGGACTCCCAAAACCTCCCCGGCCCTTTCAGGGCCGAACAGAGGCAGCACCTCAGGGGGCCGCCTGGCCCTGAAAAGAGGCCTTCCAGCCCTGCAGAGCTGTGCAGACCATCAATAAACGCTGACATATTGACTCTCTGCGCCGAGCAGCGCGACAAAGTATCGCCTGCAAATCTGAGTACTCAAGGGGAAAAAACGATCAGGCAGAGCAGCGCTGCAACATGGAGGAGATACTAGAATGTGGGTCAGATCTTTAAAGCTACAATCCGAGACGTATTTTATTTTATGTATAACACATTGTTTTAATCAATCTGTAGGGTGCGTATGTTAATACAATATAACTAACACATCTGCAGTGGTTGGAGGTGGTCTCCTTTGAGAAATGTAGACCCTGGTGTTAAGTAGAACACCTACTGGTTGTAAGTTATTTGAAGCAGAAGGCACACCAGATTTGACACTAGATGCACCGCCAATTTTTTTAAAGTTTGGACATCTTTGCAATTACTTCTCTGTCGGGAGAGAGAGGCAATGAACTTCCTTCAGCTATTGGGTGGATATTACAACACCAGCTGTGTTCAGTGTTATCTAATTTCATAGTTTAAAACATACAAACAACAATAATTATCATAACTCTAGAAATATTTTTTTAAACATTGGAAATTATTTACATTGTTATCCTTTGAACAGTGACCTCCCAAACATAAAGGATTGTTTTGTAAACAGAAACTAATTATCTCAGTTTAAAAAAAAAAAAAGATTCCTTTTGGAAAGACAGGTGATTATTTACAGCAAAGCGTCTGTTCCTGGAGGCATTGATTTAATATTCTTCTCACCTAGTATAAAAACAGCAATAATATCTGCTTTGCAAATTTATGCTTGTATTTATCGAAAATGACAAAACATTCCCCTTCACTTCATCATCCCTGCATGGAAAATAAAAAGCCTTCCTTTTGTGGTCTTGAAGATTTGACTAATTGAGGTCAAAGCCAAAGTAATAAAATTATGAAAGAACACAAAGAGAAGTGGAGAAAAATCTGCCAACTGGCACCAGAACCCAATCCACCAACAAAGGACCTCAAATCCAAGCCCAAGTGGGCCTACATACACAAAACTCATCTGAAGCCGGGACTAGCACCATGCTAGAAGCAGCAGCTACTGTATACTCTCTCATTCATGCACTTCAGCATTGTTCCAGCCATTGTTTAGAAATAGCACAAAAACAATGCCATTTAGTCACAACTAGCTCAGCAAAAAAAAAAACATCGTAAACACAAGTGGAGTGTGCGAAGTAGGCAGTTTTAACAATAATGCCTGATTTATACTTTACTTTACTACTATATGTTGTGTG
Source organism: Gymnoscopelus microlampas (assembly GCF_963454915.1). Lineage (NCBI taxonomy): Eukaryota > Metazoa > Chordata > Actinopteri > Myctophiformes > Myctophidae > Gymnoscopelus > Gymnoscopelus microlampas. The sequence continues at coordinate 22,868,330 of NC_139947.1, forward strand.
CAGTGTCGTGCACTGAAAATAGCAGATCTACAAGCTTACAACACGTTGCAGCGCAACACTTTGTGAGCTTGTAGATCTGTTAGTTTCAGTGTGCAACACCTGTGTGCAACCATGTATAACTCAGGATTAATGGTGAAAAGTTGGAAGGTTTGAAAGGAAGCACAATAATGTCACAGCCTGGAATACCAGATGGTCACACGGAACGCTACTGTAGGACAGTTTTCAGACAAACCCTGTCCTCGCCAGCAAACACCACACAGAACTGGCACTGAACTCAATCCAGCCCTCACAAAGATGTTTGCCTTATCAAGGCATTATGTCTTAGCAAACTAACAGTTATTAAATGCAAAGTCTTTATCTCCTTCCCTCCTCAGGCGGTGGCACGCAACGACGCAAGTGTCTTTATTTACTGATAAAAATATAGCAGCATAAACAGAAATTAGCTGACTGTCAATATAAACACTGATATAGATTATGACTGCGAGGAAATATAAATAATAAGAGGCATTTTTTTAGATACACTGTACAAACTAAAGCCCTCAGTGGACAGCCCGGGGGCTTAGAAAAAGCAAATGCGAAAAGTTTTACAGAGCAATAGAATAATCTTATTTTGAAAGAAGGGGGGAAAAAAGAAAAAAGCAGATTAACAATGGCAGAAGTGGAGTTTCTTACACCCGCAAACTAAAGAAGTGATTTGGGCTTGTTGAGTCTCTTTGCAGATTATGGTTAAAAGGTGCTTTGAAATGCACATGCCCCCCCGACTCTGTTTTATTGGACGGATAGCTGAGCACTTGATCTGATGCCCTGTCACTCTGCTGGGGGAGCAGCCTCTTAATACCAAGAAGAAGAAAAAAATAGAAAAGGAGGGGGGAAAAGGCATTCTTCACTCTGTCGTGGGGCCTGTCCCCTGTTCATATAGCAAATTGACATGGAGTGGGTTAACAGCTGGTCAAGTTATGACCAAAGACGAGATGAGGGCTTTGTCATAGCTGTGTGCAGCAGAGTCAATGCTAGACTGTTGCACAGAAAACAACCAAAACATTCATATGGTTTTAGAAAACCCATGTTTTTTGTGTTCTGTAACCTGAAACGCAAACAAAACATTCATACAATTTTAGGATTTTTTTGTGTTGTAACCAAAAAGCAATTGATTCTGATCAACTTTTGAACAGGAAAGGGAGTATTTTTTTCTTGTCCCCAGGGAGGGGAAATTACTTTTACTGCTTCACCCAGCAGATGGCTGCTAAGATGGGGGGGGGGGGGTGTTAGGGGTCAAGTGTTTTGATTGGGAATACTTCCACACGTAGACTGGACGAACAGAGGGGTCAAACCTGCGACCTTCTGATTCCCAGACAGCCTCTCTACCTACTCCGTAACGGACGCCCTAAAAGTGACACGCCGGAGATGTGTTTTAGTGAGAAAAATGGATGTAGTGTTTGTTGGAAGATGGATGGATGGAGTAGCAGTAGCAGACATGCATGGTGTCGTGCTGGTTGTGATGGTGCTGGGGGAGGTGGTGGGCTAGCGTGAATACATGAGCCTAGTCAGAGGGGGAGAGTGCCAGCAGTTGCATAAATAAGCCCATTAGTTAAAACTGTAAGACAAGCCCCGCTGTTTGAAGCTGAACCCACGGCTCACCACCCCAAACCCACCCACCACCACCACCAGCCCCTCGCAGCTGGCTGGCCCCTGAACGGCTGCTCACACACTGGCCGTCACAGTCGGCGGGGAGGGGAGGGCGCAAATTTCTGATTTGTAACACTCTGGGAGCATGTTTATTGTCTTTGTGCATGAGGGCAAAAAACACACACACACACACACACACACACACATATAAATAAAGCAAGGGCGAAAGATTCCGGGGGCAAAGAGCCTAAAGAGCAGAAAATGGGAGATTTTATGGCCGTAAGTGGCGTGGGTGGATGGTTGATTTTTAGACCAATTGGGCCATGGTGTTAACTCCCAATCACGACTGTGAAACTGGACACACGCCTGTGTGCTTAATTATACATGCCATGTTTCCTTTCGTCGAAGCATTAACCTCTGAAATTATCGTTCATTTTACTACATATTAGCCAGGAAATGTGGATGGTCCTACCAATTTTTGTGGAGCTTTTTGTCAGTTGAACCTCAAACATTGATAAAATGAATGAGCTAATTTTAGAACTTGACCCTTCGGCAATAAATTAATTAATTAATTAATTAATTGATTAAATAATAATTAAATGAATGAATGCATGAATAAATAAATAAAGTGATGAAGTCATGATGAAGGGTAGGCTACAGCAGGGGTTCTAAGTAAAGTGGTTTTAATAGTCATAGACACAGCATCAGCAGGTCGTGACTCCCCAGGTCAGGATAAGCCAGTCACCCAGGGGACATACGGCTTCAACTGCATTAAACTTCACAGATTGTGTCCTATCAGTGATTTCCTACACCTACATCAAGGGTCTTACAATCTTTCCTGAATTGACAAAGAAAAGTTAAGAAATCTGAGGAAGCACAGTTTTCACGTGAACGTTGACGTTTAAACGTAACATAACCACACATATGAGAGGTTTTACTGTGTAATACCAGTGGGTAATATACAGTAAAATTCTGAGTGTTCATTTTACTCTGAAAGTGTAAAAAGGACACATACAGTAATGGTCCATTTGAAGACCACTACATTATCCACGTAAGTGAACTACAAACAGCAGGAAAGGATCAATTTATTGTCAATCACACAAATACAAGCACAACTACTGAGTTACATCTACTTTTACACTACATGACTATGTACTGTTCCTTGTTATGCTCTGTCCTGTCAAAATAAACAAATAAAGTAAAGAATGAATGCAAGTGAAAATCAATTCAAAAACTTCCTTTTTACATCTGAGGGAAGCTCACCATCAAATGTCACATGCTCCCTTGGTTTCAATGGGCACTATACTGTATTGTATTTTATGTGCCGCAAGCCAAACTGTTGTTTTGACGTGTGGACGTTTTGACATCCACAAGTGCAGTGGCAGAGTTATCAGACTGTTGTGGGGTCTATGCAGCTGCAGTGTGGCTTCTCACAGATCTGTCCTCTCATGGTTGTCTAATAAACTATGGAACCGACTCCATAAACAACAGGCGGCAGCGTTTAACATGACAGGTTTATGGTCAAATAAAGGCTGCTCGTTTGAGAGGCCCGTTAGCAGTCCCGATCAATGCACATACTTTTTTTGTATGAATAAAGAGCGAAAACTGAGTGACATTTTAAATGTTTCACAATGATATTACAGTAAACATTACAAGATTAAAATCCTCAATGTTTATTTATCCATTTGTAACTCTAAGATTGTACAATATGAAACCTGGTCAGATTTGTACAATCTCAGAGTTAATATAAATGCTCTGTATTTTACAATGTATCTGAAGTGATTTATTTTACTGTTGCAAATATGTGGGGATTGTGGTTCATTCATACAATACAGATTATTTGAGGGCATTTTCTTTCTTCAATAGTAATGTGGAGAATGACAGAGGGAGATGACATGCAGCACAGGCCCTGAGCCAAATTTGAAGCCAGAAGGCTGTTGGATCCAGTGACCTCAACCTGGAAACAAACCAACGTTTGTCCTTTTAAATCACCTCCTCCTGCGAGCTAACCAAGAACACAGTGGAGCTAGAAGCATGCCTCTTCCTGTCTCGCTGTGTAAAGTGGTTCTCAACTCCAGTCCCGGGGACTAAAACGTACTGGCTGGTTTTCATTCTAACTGCTGGATCAGGAACTGATTTTGAACTGGGTGTATGAATTCAATGAAAAAATAGAATAGAATGCTAGCAGTCGTCTGGATCGAGAGAACCGGAGTGGAGAGGCACTAGTCTAAACTGTCCACCACATCTCACATACGATATATCTCCATCTCATATATGTATCATTACTTTCACCTGGTACTATCTGTTGTGACAGTGTTATGTTCTGAACAGACGTGGTGCTATCGACAATCTATCAACATTGCATGTGCAATGGGGCATAGCTAATAAAACCACATAATAGATAGGTCAGCATGTCAGCAAGGAAATGCTCAAGAAATCTTTAGATCCACAAAGTAAAAAATAAAGCCAGCTAGGAACTCTGTTAAATAGAAAGGTAGAAAGAAGGTTGGCTGTTGTGGTCTCTGGCCAGAGTGCTCTTTTGTTTGATACCTCTGGCCAGAGTTTAACACGCTTAAAGAAAATCTGTTGCCTTTTTCTTTTGTTTCTCGTGTTCTAATAGTAGTCTGCAAGTGTAACTCCTCCCTTAATCTACTCCCACAATAAGCACCCCAGACCCTCTCAACCTGTCCTCTGTCCAATCCCCCCCACCACACACACACTTTCCTCTTGGACTGACCAGCGGATCTTGTCCCTGGAACCCATGACAGCTCTTGATGGCTGACTATGCTGCTAATGGTGGCACCTGCTGATGCTTGTTGCCTTGCAAATCCTGGATGTTGCAGGGTCACGTCCCCTGGGAATGGGAGGGCCGAGTCTAGTCTGTATTCAGCCACGAGTCATTGTCCCAATGATGCTAAATCAGTCCATGGTTCTTTGCACCATTTAAATCAGGACCCTGAATCAATTTCCATGCATATACACACAGTGTTTGCCAAGATCTCACCAGATTTGAACCATGCTTTTGAGATCCATATGCATATATCGTGTGCAGGTAATGTACATGATTTGTAAGATATATTACTTGCCTTTATTTGAACTATACATTTCTAATATCTCACCTATCTTTGCTTGTTCTTATATCAACCATGTAGATCCACCTGTGGGAATAGGGCCCAGATGGAACATTTAATCTTCCAAGAGCACAAAATGGATCAAAGAAAGTTAAGGTGTAGGCTATAGAAATGCATTTACCAAGACTAAATCCACTGAGAATAGAACTGTGGTAAATGTACACACAGATGTAATGACTTCATCAAAATTGTACAAGATAGTACAAATATAATTCTATATTTATATAATATAACCATTATGTTTTCCTGACGCCCATTCTTTTATTCCAACTGCCAACAAAGTTGTCTATCATTTTAGTAACTGTACAATCTAGAATGAAAATATGTTGACTCATTGTACATACAGTACAGGCTGCTATATCTGTTTAGGATACTTAAGCCACACATGAAAATTCAACATGGCACACAAGAAACACTGTTCCACAAGAAAGCAAATGCGCTGGCACATTCAACTAGTGTTGGAGCTTGATGTGTCACCTCAACTGTGAAAAGTAAATGTTTCCCTCTCCCCCTGCTCTGTCCCTGCTCTCTCTTTCTGTCGCTTCTCTGATTAGCATATTTCCCTCCGAGTGTGGAGACACCTGCTGCCCAGAGTGGGCGTGCGTAACACAAGGCTTTACTTCAAACACACCAAAAGGCCAGCGAAGCCTGCCACATTGACTCGACCAGAGCGACCCCTCCCCCTGCAGATGTACATTAATGCAAAGAAGGAGAAGAATTAGAAATATCAATCGGCCTGCCAGCAAAATCGTGAAGCCTTCCCTTTTAGCATTTCACCCGTTTGTCTTGCTCAATCGTGTCACTTTTGAGAGAGCCCATTCAGAGGTATTCATGAATCTGCCTTTCAGACACAATGGCCTCTAGTTTATAAACTGTCAGCATGGTTGACTGAAGCCTTTGCTATATTATTGTTTCCTTCCCTTTAATAAACTTTTAGAGGAGTTCATCAACTCCCCAGAATAGCTAAACTGAGCCTACAGACACAAATAAAAGACTGGCCTCCAACCACTTTCACCCTTTTCTCTTTCTTTAGTGACTGCTTGTCATTAGACTGTGTTGGAAGGCAGACATAAGGGTTGTTTTAGTCAACACCCAGATCCTCACCAAACAACTGTACAGGGCAAGGAGGCTAAATGACAAACTCACAAACAATTGCATCATGTGCAAAAAGAGGACCAAGGAATAGTTCAAACATAAACTTATTTTCAGATGAAATCTTGAACAGATCCTGCTTGCATTTCAAAATGAAAGTTAAAGTTGTTTTTTTAAGTAAAAAAAAAAGCTACGTTTTTCAAAACTAGCAGATCTACAAGCTCATGAGTATTTAGATCCGCTATTTTCACGAATTATGTGGGGCTTAAGTGGTTAAAGAGCTGATAAACAAAATGCATTATGGAACGAGGCTAAATAAAAGCAGAAAAAATAAATGCAATTTAATGCCTGAAGAATTAAATCGGACTCAAATCAGGATACCGCTTATTTTGACACACAGGCCATTGTTTAGCTACAAATTTGGCAAAACATATTCCACTCTACACCAGAAATGATTTAACTCAGGGGTGACATTAAAAAGGAGAGAAATCAGTTACTTTGCTGGAATTCTAATGGATTTTAGTATGGTCACATTTATAGTTTGCAGACTTATCATACATTGAAAGAAAAGTCATAATAAAACATGATAAAATCAATATAATTTCCACTACAATTCTAATCTGAATACCCTTACATTAAAGCTACTGTATATTTGTCTCCTCGCTAAATCAAATCATGAAACTGTGAACTAGTGCACCCTGCAGGGTGCATCAGTCTTTGTTAGATTAATGAATAAATACATTTACAAACCTAAAATCTACATGAACATACAGTAAGAGTAACTCTTAACGCTTACAAGTACTCACATTATTCCCTGATAGTGTATTAAATGTGTGGCACAAATTATTTTAATGCAATGACTTGGAAATAGCAAGTAATCCACTTTCATACCTCAGCAGCGTGAACGTTTGCTCTCTATAAAAAAAAAGAAACTGCAAGGCCTTTATGGCTGGCTCCGTAATCTCTGTATATTTAAGGTCATTTCATAGCCAATTACACTGGACGGCTGCATTTTGTGAATGCGATTTTACTCTATGGGCTGATAGAGAATACCATGAATAAGCTATCTAATAGCCGCACAGGAAGAAAGGATATATTGTCAGGAAATTTCTAACAGGATTTTAAACATGATTTTTCTCATTCATTTTGTCATTCATTTTTTTTGCTTGGACAATTTCCCCACGACCTTCACATTAAAAGGACTAGGTACAATCAGTTATGCACACTTGAATTTAGCCGAACAAGAAACTCTTATGTCAACTATTATTTAGGTTTCACATGGAACCATAAGACATTACCATAATGCATAATATTGTGCAATAGTGTCATTATACACTTTATTGATTTCTGTGCTACTGTAGAGTCTGCTGACAGCCATTTATTGTTGTAATAAATAGGACTCATTTAGCAATTTATTTTGTCATTGAGACAGTACATTACGATCTGTTGCCCCCCCACCCCAAGAATTAATTTCAATATGGTTCATACTCTACTGAGTCAATTAATGTGTGTGTGTGTGTGTGTGTGTGTGTGTGTGTGTGTGTGTGTGTGTGTGTGTGTGTGTGTGTGTGTGTGTGTGTGTGTGTGTGTGTGCGTGCGTGCGTGCGTGCGTGCGTGTCTGTCTGTCTGTCTGTCTGTCTGTCTGTCTGTCTGTCTGTCTGTGTGTTTGTTGATACTTCATAATGTGCTAAACACATGTGTGTACAATCTAATAAAACAGATAATACTTTGATTGCTGGTGGTATATGAAAATAAAAATTACATAAGAACAGCAACACACAACTTTATAATGTAGCCTGTTTTGTCACACCAAAGCTAGCCTATATATATATTATCTTAATAGGATGAATTCCATGAGAGACCAGGCCCCTGCAGCCAATGCCAAATCCCTACACAGTGGTCTAAAATGAACCAGTCATGCACAAAATACCAAGTTAACCAAACGGACAAAACGAGACTCCTCAGGCTCCTCAACTGTATTGAAATATATGGAATGTCTCGTTCAAAGTGAACAACTGATATAACATCTCTATATACTGAGGCACTGATTTAATGTCTTGTATTTGGTAATTAGGGTAATTGCCATGCATAGACAAATAACACCGTGTCTGTCCTAATAATAGATGGACAGGGCAACGACTCTAGGCAGGGGTTTTCTGACCTTGGATGAATTCTCTGCACGGTCTCACCAACAAGGGTTCAATTAAAGAACAAAAAGTGGTGACATTTTATTAATTTGTGTTTGCCATATTGTTGTTTTCTTCTTCTTCTCGAGGTCGTTTTTCCTTTGTCCTGTGTATCGTTTTCAAACGGAGCATTAATGCTGTGCCCAAGGCTTCTGACTGCCCTCAACCCCGTTTTGCCAATTTCTTCTTTGTGAACGGCATCTCTTTTGTTCGCTGATCAGCCTCCCATTGGGTCGCCAGACGAGATTCTTGGCATTTGTCGGCAAAATGAAAGTGGGATTAGGGGATGGCTACTGAACACTCCATGGCAAAGAAGTGGGCTGCTATTCTCCCATTCAAAACCCCTTTTCCCAATTTAGTAGCTCCTCTTTACATATATTTGTTTTCTCAAAGACGCCATTGAGAAGTCCCAAAAGACACGAGGAATAAAAGAAAATCAACAAGTAGGCCAGCCCAGCAAAACGGATGAAGTCTTGATGGATCTTTAAAAAGAGAAGAGACACATTTTGTGTGGACTATACATATCCCGTCTTCATTTAGCCGCAAGCAATAGAGATAAAGTTTGTGTGCCTATCTCTCAAATATAACCTCATCCGAAAGAATAGCCAAAGCACAAAACTGAAAATGCCGGTTTAAAGTCTGAATAATATAAGACTATGTCGTGGAATTAATTATAGGCTATTACAACAATTATAAGGACCTGATACGTGTCCATTTTTGTATCAATATAAACATCAATTTCAATGTTGACATTTCACTTTTCACTATACAACCAGGCAACATATAATAGGCCGCAATAAGGTTGTATTTCATGTTATTGGTTCCAGAAGCTATTCGTTTGCCTGCCTGACTCAGTGCCAAATCACCCTGACCAGGTTAAACTAATTACAAACATCGTCGACCCCTCGGTTGCCCCGTTTTGCTTGCATCTAAAAATAGAAATAGAAACCCCAATGTCAATACAGAAAGAACGACCCTGCAGATTGGGAGCGTTATGTTGGGGGTTGGATTCGTCTCGTGACTCGCGTCTGTCGGCTGGAAACTTTGTTATAATGGATACAATGTAGTTATTATTTAGTCACAAGCTCTTGTTAATACATTGGTTATTAGGGTTAAATATTTATAAAACACTAAACCAATTTCACTTTCACTAAAGCTTAAATCAAAAATAGCAGATATAGGCTACAAGCTTGCAACTTTGTGAGCTTGTATCTGCTATGACGAAGTATATGACGAAGTAGGGCATTAATTTACGGGAACAAATGTATTAAAACGTTTTGAGATACGAGGTTTCTGCCCGACAGCGAGGCTACTGAAGGGGAGGATTATTATAGCCTCCCTTTACAGGAGGGGGAATCCCCATAGCCACAGCAGACCTTCCATATCTATCCCCGAGTAGGCTATATTCCAAAAAGTGTGCTTAAAAACAGACATAATTCAACGGAGATCCGAGAACTATCGCGTTGGCGGTGGTGGCACGCAACTGCACGCACCCGCACGCCCAGATGGGCCACTCGTGGCCCCATGCATGCCATGCACGCAAGAGGGGGTGTTTTAATTCAGTGGTGCTCAACCTTTTCAGGCCGCGACCCCCCAAAATAATCAGATTTGAACTGGGGACCCCCACCCTGACAAGCACTTGGAATGTAGGAGTTAAAGGCATAACATTTTCCACAGATATATTGTGAAATTAAAATAGCCGATCTACAAGCTCAGTGTTGTGAGCTTGTAGATCTGCTATTTTCACAATTTGCCTGTTTCTTATATAATTTGACAATTTGGCCAATGTTTGACCAGTTTTTATAGTATAGTTTGTTGATCACTTTTGATGCAACAATGGTATTTTTTTTCTTTCTTTTTCTGTGTTAAAAAGGTCTTAAAAGTCCATAACTTATCACTTCACTGTCATCTGGGGACCCCCCAAAAAATCATGTGGGGACCCCCCTGGGGGTCCCGACCCGCAGTTTTAATTAATAGACGGGCAGGCTTGAAAGCGGCGCTGGCACCCAGTAATATGATGAAGTCCCATTGTGGCGGTGTCTCCACCAATGTTTCTGATAAGCGAAAGCACCGAAGGATCAAAGGCTCCATTAAGCCTCTCAGTTTCCTCTAGTCGCCTAGACGTTTCCTTTCCTCACCTCCTTTTCCTCCTCTTCTCTTAAAAAAATAATAATGTAATAATAAATCTGAAAACACACCACGTGAAATCCCCTTTATGACAACCACCAGGTCCGCCCCAGGTTGACGGGTCAGCACAGCTGGTGGGTAGCAGTAGCCTACTCAGATTTATTTTCTTTTTTATATATACCACAAAATACTCCGTTACAAGTAAAAGTCATGCATTCATTTTTATGTTACTTTTCAAAATCATTGTAATCCGTTATGTTCATCATCACTTTAATGCTGCAGCCTGGCTGATTGTAAATAATCATTTATCGGTTAATGTAGGCCTATGTTGCAACTATTAATCATCTAAATCTGCCACGTTAAATAATTGTATAGTGGGGTAAAAAGTACAATATTTGCCTCTAATTGATAGTAGAATAGAATTAAATAGAAATACAAGTTAAAAAAGTAGCCTACCTCAAAACTTAAGTAGGCCGCCTATTTGAGTATTAAGTAGCCTACTTTTTAATTTTCCACTAAGCCAATATACATATAGCCTATTCAAGATCTTTTTTCCAGAAGTAATCAAATTTAAAGGTCAATATAATAACAAAATATGGAAGCATCTCCCCTCCCTATAGTGGCCTCTGACCCCTGATTGAGCGGACATCCTCAACTAAACGGTTGTTTGATGTGAAGGAACTGAGCTCCACAAATGATTTGAATAGGCTCCATTTTATGACGTGGTGCTTAGGAGCATGGAGCAATGCTCCCCTCATATCCACGGGTTTATTTTTAGATTACCTAATGGGGTCAAAAAAATATTTAAGAAAGCTTTTGAAACAATATAGCCTAAAATGATCGATCAATCTATTATTATTAGCCTATTATTATTATTATTATTAGTAGTAGTAGTAGTAGTAGTAGTAGTAGTAGTAGTAGTAGTAGTAGTAGTAGTAGTAGTAGTAGTAGTAGTAGTAGTATTCATATTATTATTAATGATAACATCATGATAATAACATAGGCCTATATAACAATATAATATAAATATGATTATAATAATATTCAAGCCCACGCACGCAGCATCTTGTCTTTTCCTTAACCATGTCATAAAAAATGGTGTAAAATAAATTCCAATAACATTTTGGAGAGAGAGAGAGAGGCAGCGGCCGAGCGGGGTAAAGGGGGAGGTTAATCCCAGTTGAATACATTGATGCACAGCACAGGACGAGGCACTGATGATTGTGTTATCTACACACAACATTTGGGTCTCCCTCAATTTCAACCCAGCAGCAAAAACCACTGCGAGAAAGTGGAGATGGTATAGAGTAGACTAAATAACTCTCGACGCCCGAGGAAGAAATGTTATAATAACTTCAACACACTTTCGCTAAATCTCTCTCTCTCTCTCTCTCTCCCTCTCTCCCTCTCTCCTCTCTCTCTCTCTCTCTCTCTCTCTCTCTCTCTCTCTCTCTCTCTCTCTCTCTCTCTCTCTCTCTCTCTCTCTCTCTCTCTCTCTCTCTCTCCCTCTCCCTCTCTCTTTTCCCATTTTCTATCAAAGCTTATGCTTATTTTTGGACACATATAAAATTCAGTCTATAATAACAGTATAGGCTGCGTATGAGGAAAATCATGTAAAATCATTGCCTGCCCTGACCTTTTGTATAGCCATACACCTGCATATCGGCTAGTTCGTGTAATTCGTACACCTGAGCACACTAATCGATTCAAAGATGTTAAACTAAATCCATAATGAGATTAAACAGCAGCAGTCTGTTACCAGACTGACATCTTGCTGTCCCTACGCTGGCTTCTTGCCATCGCAAATCCCGACTGCTCCCAATTTGATTAGAGCGAGAAGCTCAGGTAATCCGGCGGTTTGTTCAAGTGTCGGTTGTCCTTCCATCAAGCAGGCTACACTGGGTGGGCATGTCTGCAATATTGGTTTAATCAAAGCCAATATTGTTCTGACTATTGACAGTAGGCAAAGCAAACCCATCCCCGGGGAAGCATCCTCATGGCAAAGTAGGTTATATTGTTATTTTCGATTGTATGTATAGAGACTGACTGGGCTAAGAAAATATAGGCCACCATGCAGGCTTTAAAATGGTTGGCCTAAGCATTATAGGGCCTATTGGCCAATTTAAGAGCAATAAGTGGATTCTGAATTCCAGTAAAAGCTTTTGCGCAGAATGCGCATTGCCCATATATAACATCCATTACATTATGCTGTATAGCCACCCGGATATACCGTTACATATACTGCCATTTCCCCCATCGCTGTCTAATTTTCAACATTTATTAAACTTGCAATTATGCCAAAGACTGCTCATTGGGGCCAGAACCCTCCATTGCACAGGATCCTCTCATGTCAAGCAATTTAAGCGAACGTCAAATTGAAAGTGATATAACAGGGAAAACTCAATGACCCCATGAGCAATCTCACTCCCGTTCTGACCATCTGAACCCTGCCTGCGGAATAACTTTGAAGTGCTCTATCCAAGATTTGGGCGAGATTGTTGTATGGATAATAGCTTTAAAACATTTCGTAAAACAAATGAAATAAATATAAAAACATCATCTAAACAACTGAAAGGGAAAACTAAAAATCGCATAAATTTGGGCCCCGGGCTACAGCCGCGAAGTGAAGCCGGATAGACATGAAAGTGAAAAGAAATAAAAGGCTCAATTTAATCTGCTTTAAACCCCTTCAACACAACGTGTGTGCTTGAAACTCTGAGAGTGAGGGGCTGATAGGGGATAAATACATTTCTTACCATGCCTGCGAGCTATTACACCCCTCTCGAACATAGACGCCCATTCAACAGACACCGGTTTCATTACGAGCTGTAATAAGTCTTAACGTTATTAAATGCCAGGCCGGGTGATAGAATGAAACAAGCACAGAGACAGATTCTTTTTTAAAGAATTTAAAAACAGGGGACAGTTGATAATAACTCGGCTTCAAAACGTCACCAAAAGCAAAACGTGCAGCACAAAACTCAACGGGGGTTGAGTGAGACGATGTTTAAAAGAAACTCCAAACCAAAAGAAAAAAACAGACATGTCATTCAACCTGGCATATAAAGGCTATAGGTAGGCCATTGGTGTGACATTTAAGAGAATAAAACACAAATAATTGTCAATATTCAGCCATCACAGTCTCCTGAATATCCATACTTGAGAGAAAATAAATCAAATTCAAAATTCACTATATTATTATATTATTCACTATTATCCTTTTGCATATTTTTCTGTCCCTCTATGAGTTTTTAAATATTGACAAAATATGAAACATTTCGCTGCGTGTAAGTGAGTAGCCTACAAGTGACACATAAATCCCTCTTGATTCTCTTGAAAAGGGTCCATGCCTCTAATTTAGACGCTGTGCTTCTGAGGGGTCTGTCTTTGTATCTGGATCTGGACCCTTCAATGGAGAAGTCTGGAGGCTTAAGTTCATGCTCAAGTGCAAAAAGAAAACACGTCCAGGTTTTGTGCCACCGTTTACGCAATGAAATGTTTGATCATGGCATGCATGCATGGTTGAAGACAAACTTTTTTTCCCCCTTCAAAGAAAATAAATCCTAACTCATGTGTCATATTGCTTTTAAAATAATGTTTAAGTCATTGGTGGCTTTAAATGTTTTTTACATGCAGCAAAAATATAGACCTATTTTACGAGTATAGTTCAGTGGTTCTCAATCTTTTCATGTCGTGATCCCCAAAATAATCATATTTGAACTGGGGACCCCCCAATATAATCATATTTGAACTGGGGACCCCCCACGGCCCACCCTTATAAGCACTTGGAATGTAGGAGTTGAGGCATTACATTTAGTTTGACTTGGTTCCACAGATAAATATTGTGAAAATAGCAGATCTACAAACTCACAATGCCTGCAAACAATAGGCATTGTGAGCTTGTATCGGCTATTTTCACATTTTTTGCCTCTTTCCTTTCTTTCTTTCTTTTTTATTTTAGGTATTAAAAAGGTATTAAAGTCCTTAAATTACACTTTCAAATTCAATACACTGTCACCTGGGAATCCCCCCGCCCCCGCCCCAAAAAAAATCATGTGGGTCCCGACCCACAGGTTGAGAACCACTGGCCTAGTTATTTGAATCAGAAAAGCCCCTAAATTAAGCCTATAACCAAATAGCCGACCGTTTGCCCTATTATCAATAGCTCATATAGCTCTATGAAATTGACCTTAAACGCCTGCCTCGCACTCACAGCCCCTGTGGTTTAAGACGAACTGTCGCCTGCTGGCGGTAATTGATATTGATTGTCACATTGGTCACCTGTCAGTATCAGTTTCAAGGGACCGTTTAACCAGCGCCGGAGGAGTTTGTTGTGCAAATGGCTGTATATTGGTCCCCAATGCAATCCGTCAAAGATCATGATAAATAATTAAGCAGCTCTTGTCTCTTGCTGGCAAACATCTTAAGAGGGAAAATAATCGAGACTTCCATGTTGACAAAACGACAATTATATAGACCTACTCCCAATTCTCATCAGTTTCCATCCAGCACATGACTCAGTTGCATATTCTTTTTCAAATGATGACTTTGAAAGCACCATCATGCACGCATTAAATAAATGTAGGCCTACCTTTGTCGCCGAGAATCCCGTCAATGCTGTGTTTAGTTCTCTTCTCGCCATCTTCATCTTTTTTATCACAATCGTCCTCATCGTCCTTTTTCCCAAACCGAGCCCGCAGAACACGGCTTATTGAGCTCACTGCAAGAATGGTATTCTATGGTAAGCTAATGGATCTAATGGAAATTAAAACATGATCTAGTTTTACAGCAGAAAATAAATAATAGCCTATAACGAGCCATTGAAGCCAATACTACGACTACTACTACTACTACTACTACTATACTACTACTACCACAAAAATAATAATTATGTGTTTGTCTATTATTTGTATGTAGGCCTACTCTATGGGCCCCCTGAGTGTCTGGAATAAAGTTTGAATTGAATAATAATAATACCTTTATTTGTCCTGTATTTGGATGGCAACCCCAGTCTCAATTTTGCTCAGAACTTTATAGACAATTTACAAATTCATTAGGCCTATATTGCCTAAATTAATTGGATTAAAAGGAGAAATATATTTGGGGATTAAAAAACGTGTCTTACCAGAAGAGGCCTCACCTGAGGGAACTGTGCTTCTGTCACACACTCCGTCCTTCAACAACTTGTCTCGGATCTCCCAGCTGAACATGCCGGGGTTGTCTCGTTTGTACTCCTCGATGCGTTTCTCCACGTCGGGCGTTGCTGTCTGCTGCTTATGGAGAAATGCACCCGGGAAACGAGCAGCGAGGAGCGGGGAAAGGAGCAGCGAGGAGCCCGGGAAAGAGCGAGGAACGTAGGAGGGAGAGGAGAAACAAAATGGAAATGTTTACTACAAGTTTTTGAGTTCAACAACAAGGCTTTGGACTTTTCGTCCATATACTATTTTGTCTGTGGGCTACATTTGGTCAATTTTTTTTTTTTTATTAACCACAGACAGTGGTTAAATGAGAAATATGCCTACGGTAGGACAAAGTTAGGCTATTCCCCAGTAATAACATCATGATTGATGATTGTGCCTAGCTGTCAATAAATAATATAGCCTAATAATAATGATTAAAAAATATATATAATCGAATAATAATAACAATAATAATAGTAATAGTAAAAATAATAATAGTCTATTCATTAAATATATTCTCACTCTGGGCTTGCTGCCTCCGATCGCCCCGGGTCTGATGGAGCCGGTCTCCTGGTACCGGCAGAGGATCTTGGACACGCAGCCGTGGGAGACCCTCAGCTGTCTGGAGATGACACACGGCCGGATACCGTGGTGGGCCATCTCCACGATCTTGTGTCGGATGTGGTTCGGCAGCGGCCTCCCGTTGATAAACACACCGCCGAGCTGGTTCACTCGACCCTGACCCAGGGGCGTCGACACTGTGTACACACAACACACACAAGGAGCTGGTGAGAAGTCATTGGCACCATTAGAGAGATATCTGCAGCATTCAAGGTATGGGTTCTCCATTTCGTTATAGGCATCCTGAGGGTTATATTAACTCTGAGTGTGGACATAATTCATTTGTACACAATATAGTTACAAATGGATGCATTAACACTGATGATGTGTATAGCCTATAGGCCAGTGGTTCTCAAACCTTTTCATGTCAAGGACCCCCAAAATTATATGTATTTGGCTGCAGATGGCAGGCCCCCCATCTAAAAAAAAATGTGTGCAAGATTTTTCGAAAATAGCAGATTTACAAGCTCATAGCAGATATATGAGCCTGTAGATATCTTTGAATAGCCAAAGTATAAAATATGGTTAAAGTGGTTAAAATGATTGTGACACTATGTTAACTCATTTTGCCGGGGACCCCCTGGTACGCCCCGCAAAGACCCCTTTGAGAACCAATGGCCCATATAGCCTATATGTATATATATATATATATATATATATATATATATATATATATATATATATATATATATATATATATATATATATATATATACATACATACATACATACATACATACATATACACACACACACACACACACACACACACACACACACACACACACACACACACACACACACACACACACACACACACACACACACACACACACATATATTATATACATATATATTATTGTTTGCTTCATATGTTACCAAAATCTATAGGGCCTACGTCTGATACAACTGTAGCACGCCACCAATCGGCTAAAGCCACTCTATAAGCTTAGTCACAAGCCTATATATGTGCAATAATTATCTGAATATGCGCTCTAATTTATAGAAATAATTGAGTCCTGTAGTATAGAAAATGAATGGTGGCCTGTGCTGGATTTGGCATTAATCACAAAGCACTTGAAGGCTCCCAGTCCTGCCGGAAGAGCGTGGTCTCATTATTCACCGTCATGCTGTCCAAATATTGATGTAATCCTTTGATTCTTCGTTTTGCAGTGTATTTTATTTTAATTTCCCGCAGCAGGACACTCGAGGAAATCCCAGGATCTTCGAGCTCCGTGTTCCTGGGGATTTAATTTTGGGGCCACTTGAGCACGAAGTTTGGACCGAAGAGACGCTCACATATCATGGACGACTAATACATGCAAATGTAGTTGTAAAAAATAAAAATAATAAGTAAAAAATAAAAGGCCTTATAGATTCTATTCACACTCCTGATTATAAAATATCCGACAATGATATAATTGGCCTATAACAACAGCTGCGGTTTCGTCCAAGTAGCCCATTTTATTTTATTTTTTTAATGTGATATTTTCAAGTTCAAATCCAAGTTTACGAGTGTATCTACTCCGAAAAATATCTTGTTACACGGTACAATGCTCAGTATCAATATATCCATTTGTGACTCCGAAAGTGTACAAAGTGTACTGTTTAGAGATAGGCCTAAGACTCGAGAACATATAGGCCAAAAACTATTTAGAGTATTTCCCCATCCAATTTAAAAAGGGATTGCAGATATATTGCAAAAGAAGCTCCTACCTTCCAGAGGAAAGCCAGTGCGGGGATAGTTCTGTCCAGGCGCCGGTCGCATCATTCGTGGTACTGATCCTGGCAAACACGACATTCTATAGCGTTATAACACAGCCGAGCTTCTCTCTACGCCCCAAACCAAGTCCAGACTTGTCGGCGAAATGTGTTTAACAATATGAAAATATAATGGACTGTCCCAATAAATGAAGAGCAACACAGCGAGGGGAATTAGAAAACTCATCCAACGCGTGCAACTCTCAAAATGTAACTGATGCTCCTTCCTTCCATGCGCTAAAAACAACTATAGTTGTGCAGGTTGGAGAGGGGGGGGGGTCATGCACCAAAATAAAGACAAGAATCAGAAAGTGTGTGTGCAGGGAGGGAGGGAGGGATGTCCCTTACACTCTCGAGCAGGCAAATGTTGCTTAATTCTTTGCAGCGTTTTTCCTAAAAGGTCTTAGTTTTTGATGAGTAGAAGTCCGCCGGAGCACCAGGGTGCTATAGTTTAAGTGGAGAACTTTTAGTTGCATCCAGCCGGGGGAGGGGCGAGGCCCACGCCGTGCTCTGATAGGCTGCCAGTCTGTCTTTTATTCATGAGGGGGAAGTTCCCCCAGCCAATGGCCCGAGCACCAAATACAACGTTAAAGGGGCCTTCAAACGGATACAGGATAGGCACTAGGGTCGACATCCTGGCACCTCAATGTAAAATTGGCTATTTTATCCAAAATGTTAAAAATTAAAAGTAAGTCAAGTATACATGATGTGAACATGCATGGTACATCATTATCAGGCTTAATTTTGTTTATGACCAGAAATGACTGGATGTTGCATGGTGTTGTAGCAATGTGTAATTGTACACATATTAGACCTTACTTGTCGAATGTTTAAGCATGTTCTAATCATGTATACTTAGCTTATTTTTTAAAAACATTTTGGACAAAATAGCCAATTTTACATCGAGGTGCCCAGATGTCCCTAGTGCCCACATATCATGTTACCCTTCAAACACTTTCCCCCCTCTGTCTCCCCATTCATCGCATGCTTTAACCACTTGAAACCCAGCATCAATATTCTTGGGCATACCATTAGCCATTAAGATATATTTTTGGGAAGAGATTAGAGTAGAGGGGGGAAAGCGGTCCAAGTAGACCCAACTCAGGTCCAGTTATTGGATTATGTCTTTTGTGGTGAAAACCAACAAAAACGAACTGAATGGCTTCAGTTGAAGAGAGAACATTTTCACATGGTTACTTTCTCCATTCAACATAACTTTCTTTCATATAGGCATCTTATTATTGTAAACAAGTACGTTCATACAAATTGTTTTGGTCTCGATCCCTTCCCTTGATTAATTAAATTAATAAACAAAACAAATAGCCTATATGGTCAATTTGACTTGTTGTGCAGCATATTGCAGAAGAACAGACTGATGGAATATATATTGGCCACAATTATTGATTTACAGGCCTATGTTATGTTAATAATAATATAACTTATTTAACTAAGTCAAACGTCTGCTTCTTCTTTTCAGCTGTTTGCTGAGAGAACTCTGTGACGTGACCTTATGATAATTAAGCATAGATAATACAATGAAGAATGAATAGCCAGAGATTTCACTCCCCCCCCCCCCGGCCCCAACAATTAGGGACTGCCTGAGTGAAATGATGATTTCACAGACGACAAATGAGAAGATTCCGTTTAAGCTTTGCGACATGTGACCCAGTTTTTCGATGTCACACACATAGTGATGTTAGGGAGTTAGTTGGGGTGATCGATATTCGAGAACAGCATTCAGCGCATGTTGTTGAGCGCGCTGCGCTTTCATCGAGAGGTGCAGGGAAGTGTGCAAACCACCACCAAGGATCTATCTAAACGCGTCGTTTTGGTATTATATGGAAATTATAAATATAAACACACACACACACACACACACACACACACACACACACACACACACACACACACACACACACACACACACACACACACACACACACACACACACACACACACACACACACACACACACACACACACGTAATGCCAGCATCACTGTCCACCAATAAGGAAACCATTATAGCTTGACCATAGCTTGGTTAATAAACAAAAAAAGGTCTATAATATACAATTTATGTCTTTTATGTCTGTCTGTCTGTCTGTCTGTCTGTCTGTCTGTCTGTCTGTCTGTCTGTCTGTCTGTCTGTCTGTCTGTCTGTCTGTCTGCGTGCGTGCGTGCGTGCGTGCGTGTGTGTGTGTGTGTGTGTGTGTAGCACTGTATATAGCCTAATATTGGAATCCATTATTACCAATTCAATTAAAAAATATTTCTGGTGTTAAGCTTAGAGGACTTTACTAGTTCCAGTTACTAGTTGCAGACAGGTGCTCTTTCATGGTGGTTTTGAAGGAGGTAGAGGATAGAGAAACTGGTTAGATCAAATAAACATACATATACAGCAACAATACATACATGATCAGTGTTCAGTGACGTTGTTCTGTATGTATACTCTGTTACAAGTAAAAGTCCTGTATTCAAAATGTTTACTTACAAATCAAAGTTGTACAGCACTGTACAACCCACCAAACACTGATGTTGGGTCCCTTTCGTTTGTTATAGTCAATATCAATTTTAAACATGTACCACTAGAGGGCAACAAAGGGCCAAAGGACGTAGTCGAACGTTTTCATCATAACAGAGTGTGTGTGCGTGTGCGTGTGCACGCGCGTGTCCAAGGTACCAATAATATTGAAAATAGTTTTATATATATAACCCTAACCCAAAAATAAAAGGTCATATTGAGTGTTGTAGCTCAATTTGCCTGAAAGACAATATACTGCACATCGGAAATAGAGAAATGCACATTGTTCTCACATTGTAAGCAGCTTGAATAAACACATGCACCAAATAGGTTACATCCATGGTCCACCATCAATTATGAAGTGAAGTCATTTTATTTGAATTGTATATTTCACAAATAGTGAAACTGCATACATCACTGAAAAACAAAAACAAATATAGCTGCAAGCAGCGATAATACGGGGCCAGGAGAGAGAAAGAGAAATGATAATAACAGGTCAGTTCATGAAAGTCCTTGTGGTCTTGTTTCCAATGAGGGCCTGTGAGCAATTAGGGGTTAAGAGTCTTGCTTGTGTCGATGACAAATTTCATCAACACATTTGTTGACCTGGCCTGGAATCGTACCTGGGGCAACCAGAGCCTCTGGCTCCCTAGGCGGGCTCACTAACCACTCAGCTATGGCCGCCCCTGAAGAGAGAGAGAGAGAGAGAGAGAGAGAGAGAGAGAGAGAGAGAGAGAGAGAGAGAGAGAGAGAGAGAGAGAGAGAGAGAGAGAGAGAGAGAGAGAGAGAGAGAGAGAGAGAGAGAGAGAGAGAGAGAGAGAGAGAGATGGAAACGGAATAGATTGAAGATAGAAACGGAATAGATTGAAGAGACAGAGAGAGAGACATGGAAACGGAATAGATTGAAGAGAAAGACATGGAAACGGAATAGATTGAAGAGAGAGAGAGAGAGCCATGGAAACGGAATACATTGAGTCATGTTTTTTGCAATTCAACTTAAATGAGTGTGCATCAAGTGAGGCTTGAACCAGCAACCTTGCGGTCGTGAGGCACTCTTAGGTAGCTGCAACACTACCTATAGTGCTATAGCTTTGTCCAGGCTGATGTTGTCTGTTGAGGATGACAAACGCTTGCCTTCTGTCATGACCCAAGCCCCTGTTTCACTAACACTAAGATCACTCGTTCACAAACCATTTACTAATGAAGAAATTGTACATCTCCTCAGAAGCAAAACTAGTGAAAGTAGCCGATCTACAAGCTCACAAACCATTAAAAGTTGTCAGATTGTACATCGGCTATTTTCACAATGAAGTATGTTATACATTGAAAAAACATACTCTCATTGCTATCTGAAAAGTTGTGGGATTGTAGATCAGCTGTATGTAAAAAACACTCAATTAAGTATTTCATGTTACCTTTAACAATTGCAGATGTATTCATTGATAGTCATGTTGTGTGAAATGCAACTTAGATGAAGTCTGCACCAAGTGAGGCTTGAACTGGTGACCTTCAGGTTGTGGGGCACACATTTAAGCGAGAAGCCACCAACAGACAAGAGCCTGTGAAAGGAGATCACACAGATGATACAGTTTCACGCAAATAGCTGAAAAATCCTGGGTTTAAGTGTTTTTCAAACTGCTCAAGATTGCGGACAATCTAAGGGCGGTGCTTACTGGTCAACGTGATAGATGTGTTCCTCATTAGTCAAGGCACATGTGTAAGCAGGTCTAATGGCTGTCGGCCAAAGGAGGCATGACTTTTGCCTGTTTAAAGTTTCAATTTTCAAAAAATTGCTATAGCGCCCCCGTTTGACCAATTGGAGTAAGATTGGTTTCAGTGATATTTGGAATGGCCCTTTACATTTCTGCAAAGTTTCAAAGAATGGTAAGTCTGCATGTATGTGTTAGGGGCAGATGAATAATTGTCATAAAACTGCAATATTCATTGGCTCATTAAAGCTTAATTTTTTCACTTATGGAAGATATTTTGCAAACGTTTTTTGGTATAGGTCCAAAGTTCATGTGTAAAAAGTTTCGTGCAGATTACTCAAAAATCCCAGGAGGAGATAGGTTTTAACTGTTTTTCATATAATTCGAAATGGTGGGAGATCTAAGGGTCAGAGGTCAAAAGTCAGAGCGTGAAAGTTGTTCATCATGAGGAGACGCATGTGTGTATTGAAGTTTTATGGCTGTAGGTAAAACAGGGCATGAGTTGTACCTGTTCAAAGTTGGCATTTTCAACTGGGTGCTATAGCGCCACCTTTTGACGAAAGATTGTGAGATTTATTTTTTGATCGTTTTTCATGACCATCTATCATATGGCCGAGTTTCATAAAAAGCGTATGCACGGTTCAGCCAGAACTGACAAAAACGGCAGAAGAAGAAGAAGAAGAAGAAATGGAATAATGCGAATAACAATACGGGTCCATGCTGGAAGCCTGGCCCCGTAAAAATGCAGAAAAATATAACTCAACAAAAGTATTAATGTATATCACTAACATGCGTGTGCGTGTGTGTGTGTGTGTGTGTGTGTGTGTGTGTGTGTGTGTGTGTGTGTGTGTGTGTGTGTGTGTGTGTGTGTGTGTGTGTGTGTGTGTGTGTGCGCGCGCGTGCGTGCGTGCATGTGTTGGGCTGTCTGCAGTCAGTAATGGAGCCGCTCTGTCGGTTGTGTGCGGGAGAATTCCAGTAGATCAGCAGTTTCTAAAATACTCACACCAGCCCGGTTTGGCATCACCAACAATGCCACATTCAAAGTCACTTCAATCAAACATTTTTCCATTCTGATGCTTGGTTTGAGCTGCAGTAGATTGTCTTGACCATGTATACACACTTAATGCCTTGAGTTTCTGCCATATGATTGGCTGATTGCAAATATGTGTTGGAGCAGTTGGACGTTTCCAATGTTTCCTGCTGACACACTCTGTTTCCTGTCACACACTGTGGACTATCAATAAAGGCAAGTAAAGCCCCCCAAAAATAACAAGACAAAAACAAAAAAGTCATAAACGATGATTTGCCACCATGGGCCGTTCAGTGTTACAGGGCCGGCGACAGTCATCAACAAGTCAATGCATGCTGCCGGTGTAGTTTCCAACAGTGTCGGTGTGCAAAAATGTGGGCCATGTTCATGCTGTGTGGCTGGTGCTATGACAATAGTCAACATGAGACTGTTGCATAACAGCTATCAACATGTTAATAAGACTTAAGCCCCACTAGCAGATCCTAGAAGGCCACACTGCTCCTTACCCTTAAAGGGCTAAAGTACTGAAAGCCCCCGCGCTCTCACTAATGGAGCTTAAAATGAAATCAATAAAGTGTAAAAGTATTGTAAGAGGCAGAATTGGGAGTATACAGTACAATAAGTAGTAACATATTGGGGGGGGAAATCAAATTAAGAAAATATAGTAATGTAGCCTACCAAAAAAAAGCCACAATATGCCTTGAAAATCTAGCCTGATGGTGACACTAGAGGAAAGTAATTGAGTCACTAAAATAGTTTGTATTTATCCTCTGGTGAGACTGAAGGTGCTCAGCAAGTTTTATGACAATCTGCCCAATACATTTTGAAAGATTTGGTGAGCAATTGGAAATGTTCTCCGCTAGGGTCATTTTGGCCTGACGATGATGCTAAAGGAAAGGGCATGAGGTCACTCAAATAGTTAGGATTCATCCTCCTGGGGAACATAAAGTTCCACAGCAATTTACATGGACAACCAGCAAAGTGTTTGATGGATGGATGGATGGATGGATGGAATGACTGCCATTGCTTGTGCTAATAGAAACGGCTACTGCAGCAGTTCTATGGGTTTCATGTGTTAAAGCACAGGAAATAATTGACCATCTTTCTATGAGCAGTGTCATAAATAAATGGCTGGAGATATTACAAGCTCCAGAGGAGAATTGCAATCATCTGATGTAGGTCTTAGCCTCTTCATCGCACAATGTGACAGTAGACTTAATTCAACTGGAAAGGCTGATAATCAAATTGTAGCCTACCTTTTGCCCATTGCAGAATATGACATGTAATGAACATTTAAAATAGACAGAAGTGTGTGTTTTTGCCAATGCCAGAGTATACATGGAGTTATAGTAGTCCAAGCAGCATGTGATTAAGGCATGAATTACAGTATCCAGGTTTTTTTCTTTTGCAGATTATTAACCTTCAATAATCTTGGAAGCAACAAGATTTAACATTTGTTGAAGCACCTCCCTCGCTCTTTAGAATTTACTCTCCGTCTCCCATACATATGCTTCCCACTACTGGCGTTATGGCAGATTTTACAGCACAAGAATGAATAGCTGTTACAGGGATCTGAATCCCAGCAAAAAGTAACAACCAATGTAATTACTAGATACCGCTTAGTGCTTACCTCTTCATTTGACATGATAACAAAAGAAAATGCCAGTATTAGTTACGTTTGTCTTGATTTGGCTGCCAGTGTGTGACTGTGGGTGTGCGGTGAAGCTCAAGAGAGGTGGAGAGCTAGCTTGTTTATCAATTGGGGCTATGTACAGTATAATAGTACGATGTGTAAAGCTCTCATGCATGACTGAATCTCTCAAAAACGCTGTTATCATTCATAAGAGCAATTATTGGCCAACATTTTCTCAAGGACCTTAGCAATATATGGAAGTCATGAGATTGACCAGTGATTGAATGACATGCATATGTGGCACAGGCATTCACATTGAACAGGATCCTGAAATTCATGTGATTTTCTTTAATGAGTTTGGAGAAATTCACAGTGTTCACAGAGTTCATTGTAACAGTGTGAAAAATGTCTAACCTCAGTATTACTATACAAGACTATCCTGATTTTGAGTGCAATTGCCTTCGGGATAACATTATCAAATGTAATTGCACTGCACATTAATAGATTTTTAGTCCGACAGCACCATGTATGGAGCATGACCCTTGCACCTGATACTTGGCTGCGCATCGTGCTCGCATTGAAAACAGCCGATCTATAGCCACATCGTGCTGCAAAGCATTGTGAGATTGTAGATCGGCTATTTTCGATGCGCAACACTGGCACACAAGTCAGAGCACAAACTAAAAATCACATTTAATAACTCACAGGTGAAAACGTTATTGGAGCTGCAAACATGGATCTAACAATCCTCCAAAATTTGAAAATTGTACTATATTGGCAATATTACCCAGAAGAGCCCAACCAACTTTAGTGGGATAGAGTTGTTAGGAAGCCAGTCATAACCCCCTCCAGGCTCCTGATAAGCAGCGTAGTTCCCCAAAATAGCATCCCTTTTAAAAAACTCTTTCCTCCTCCAGATTGGATCGAAAATATCTGCAAACATTCATGCAAACACGGTTGAGCACCCACACATTCAAACTGCTTTATATATATATATATATATATATATATATATATATATATATATACGTTTCCATAACTTGGTACAAAAAGATTTACATCATGTGATGTGTCTTCACAAACAGCACAGTGTGCAGTGATGGACTGTCTTCCGATAGTAAACCAGCAGGACATCTACTGTCGTTTTCTGTTTGACTTCAAAAATATATAGGAGCTATGGCTTGATGCTGCCAAATATGTTTTTTTTGTGTGTGTTTCATGTTTCTTTCTTACCAATATATGGGCAAGATAGATAGCACAACTCGTGGACGACAGAGCAAAATACAGAGAAAGAGAAATAACAGGTGTGGTTCGAGCGCCTTTTGGAGAAGCACATGACACGCTCAACACTGTGACCATGGGCTGTCTACAGATGGAATCGTTTAGACGTACTAAATCATATGGGTCCGTAGTGGCATACTGTCGCCATTTATCAACACCAGCAAGAGGAAGGAATGTCCATGATGCATAACCATTATGTTCATTCAAACTCTCTTCTCTTCACTTCCATACCTATAGATAGATCGAACGAACGAACGGACAGAGAAATAGAAAGAAAGAAAGAAAGAGGGAAAGAGGAATCTAAAGGGGTCTAATGGCATGGCTCCCCTGTGGATCTCCGACTTTATGTGGCTAGTCTATGATGTCAGTCATCTTCTATGATGTATCCATGACATATGACTCCACATTGGGGCAGGGGTTCAGTCTGTTATTTCAAAATGTGTGGAGGTGCTTCTTTATAGCCTACTGGCAGTGTGTACAAGGAATTCGCTCTTCTAGATGGCGTGCCTCCTACAGAGCCATAAAAAGTAGGCAAATTCTTAGTACAGGGTGGCGTTCACCAAATCTCTGATAACTATCTACAATTTCTGGAGCATGTGATCTGAGGTCATGGTGGAAACTCATGCTAAGAGTGACCCCTGGCGTGCCATCTCTTTCACACTGAGCCCACTCTCCTTTCATCCCTCCTTTTCTCCTCCGCCAGAGGAGCAGGATCTATGGGAGTGTGAAAGAGGTCAACGGTCTGTGGAGGCCCACAGCTTTGTACACAGTACTACCCACTCAAAATCACACTCCCTCCCCGTTCCCGCCTTTAAATGGTCTCCTTGAGCCAAATAACGGTATAAGCTTGTCCATGCATCAACAAGACATTGACTAAACGACGTGCGCGTTACCAGAAAATGAATAAGTTGACAGCTTTATCAAAAAGTTGCTGTTTTTTTGGGGTGATTAAAACAAAAATATTTTCTTATTGTGCATTATCGAACAGAAAGTTATATCCAATCCAAGTCCATTGTCATTGACAGCACAAGATTTGTTTTACATACATTTATTAATACTAAAACAAGCAAAAAGAAAACAGTCATGAAATAAAAAAACATAAATAAATACATCAAATAGTGGTGACTGATCATTTGGCAGGGAGTTATATATACACTGCTACAGACTACTTGACTTTGCACTAGAATGTTTTTTTTTAAACACTTGTGTGTGGTGCTATTGACTATTGCTATATTGACTACTTTGGAAAGCACAATTTGGTCAAATACTGTATATTTCTACTAAGATGTGTGTTGAGCGACCAAGTGTGCAATGTAGTTACATGTAATTCCTGATTTACTTCGTCATACAACGGTGTATAAATTAAGCATAAGCAATTTTTAATCGTATTCATTGCCCCACAGAAATTGCTAAATTGACATGTAATTGACATGTAATTTGACGTTTAAATATATGAAAACATGAATGTGCATGGCAGTCTGTGTCCAACCACACCTAAGCTCAGGCAACAGTCCGCTACTTGGTTCAATTGGTGGGAAATCTAATGAACACTTTAATTTCCTCAGCCAGCATGGAGGTTAACCTCCTTGCAAACTAATTTTACAAGGTGGAATTTAAGTTAGACGCCACTAATTTGACACTGACAAGCTAAAGACACACTCCACACTTGGCTGTGTTATGTGAAACAGTCATAGTGGAATGGAGAGTTGTGATTAGAGATTATCTACATTTTCAAGGATGTTTTAATTGAAGCTTCAGCAACTAATGTACTTATAATCACGCATAGACTGTTGATAAGACTGCGCATATATTCACCCAGATATGCACTGTTGAAGGTCTGTTGACAGATACTACACATATCCAATCTTATATTCATTGTTGGTAGACTGATACCAACCTATTGTTTTCATTGTTGATTGATATTGTTAATCACTGCCGATAGATTTATAGTGATAGATTTATATTTACTAATTTTATATTATTATATGTTCACTCATTCAGAGATCCAGTGCAGATATCTGAGACTCTACTCTTACTTGTACCTCTCCTGTGTTTCATTCTCACTGCTGTTGCTGATATGACACCTGCGCATTTACCTCTGGGGATCAATAAAGGTTAAAAATGAGAAAGATATATATGTACCACAATAAAATAATTGACATATGATAGATATTGAGTTCAAATAGGGCATCTCCCAAGATTAATTGATATGACATAAGTTGCTGAAGTGGCCTCAGATACAGTGACCAACAAGCAGGCAACTAAACAAATTAAAAAAGCAAATGTTAGACAACTTAAAAAATATACTTTATATGAGTGGCATGGTGTATCTGACTGGTTCTGAATGGGGTGCTTGAGTGCTTGGGGGGGTTCCAGGTGGTCCCCATCTAAATGATTGATAGTTAGGAACTAAATGGACCCAAATGGTCAATTCTGTTCAATTTGTGCACTCTCTTGAGTTGAATTAACACAGGAATTTACAGTGTAGATGGAGGTCCAAAAGAAAACAATTGTATCAAATCGGGGTCTGTGGCATAAAATGCATATTAAACTGGGGGTTCTTGAAATTAAGAATGGTTGAGAATGGTGTAAAAGTGAGCCTGTCCTTCTGAGTCCTGACAACAACTCCCATGCATGTCAAACATGTGATAGAGCTGTTAGTAGTTGTGCTTTAATCAGTTCGATCAGGGTTCTCTTTGAAAATGTCAAAATGAAAAGACCCTGTTTAACCCAGATGAAAGTAACAGCCCCGATTTTACATGGTGTCTCTCAATTGGTTTCACTTAATCAATCTGGGTGACCAAGCCATGAAAGCAAAGCATCTGATGTCCTACATCATGGCCTAATTCCACTCAAACCAACTCCTGTCCCATGTCTACATTGCAGTCCCTTTTAATTTCTCAAGAGTTATTAGTGTGTTAATATGTCCTCTCCAAAGGAAATTGTGCGAATACACATAAAACCCAAAAGTTTTGAGGGGTAAATGGGCAATGGACATACTACTATTCTATTACAAGCTATGCTGACCTATTAGGTTCTGTTCACTCAGTCAATAGCAAGAACTTAAACACAAAGTAAAAAGACAAGCCAGGTTATCTTATTTCTAGGTAGTTCCATTCCAAGGGTGTCCACAACTGAATCACAGAGAAGCAAGCCAGGGAGGCACTAAAGACCAACAGCCTCAACTGCTCACAAAGAAACCATGATGGTCATCAAGGCAAAACATTGATTTCAAGTCTGCACAATTTATTTTCTCCTAATGTGTCATTCGACACTGGCTGGGAAGTGATATTTAGTCAGACTGAATTACACTGCAAAATCATTATTTTTTGCTTCCCACCAGCGCTAAGTCAGAAAGCATGGAGGTCTCACTTAAACAAGTGAAACACCAATGTTAGCTCAAACACTAATCCAATTGCAAATGGATGGACGACCACTTCGCTTTTTCGGCCATCATGGCCAAACCTCAGTAGCTAATCAAGATTATGACAAGGATATTTGATACAGAGATGGTGCATGAACCACTTTGCGGGGATTAGGTTGGTCATTGAATTTCTACAGTCCCCTCTTCCAAAACCCCTTCAGACGAAACCCATTGTGATTCATGACAAGTTCAAATTCAAAAGTACAAAAGTTCTTGTTTCCTCTGCTGTGTAAGCCAACTTCAAAACCACTGTGATGGTCAACAATGTCAAGAATATGAATTAAATAGATGCATATTGCAAGCATTGAGGTATTAAAGAGACTGGAAGTGACTCTCAGTGGGAGACTGATAGGTTGCACAGATTCAGACAGATAGACATTATTCAAATCACACATTTTAATCAAATAATCAGCCGTTAAAATATATGATTACCTAATATACTATTCTCATCTCAATGTAATAATAAAGTTAATATTATTGAAGGCAAAACAGACATACTGTTGTGGTACATGTTTTCAAAAACAGAGGCTAGTCTTGTAAACATAGCTAATTTCTTATGGTAGGGTATGTTTTTAATGCTGGCTGCACATTGTCGGGCCATCGAAGCATTGCTAACTTGTTTTTACACAGGCGATTACAGCAAGAACAGACTGTCTCACACTCCAAGAGACCATGGGACCTTCATGAGGGTTGCAAGTCACCTCATGGGATCAATGTTGCCATTTTGTTGATCAAGAAATGCAGAGCCACCATGCAAGATGCATTTTGTGCTATATAATCATCATTCTTCACAGGAGTCAAAGTCGATGGCATGAGGATGATGTTGTTTGGGGTTGAATAACATTTTCAGTGTGCTCTAGATGCACTCCTATTATGCTTGTGTTATATGAATTTACGACATGCAATTAAAGATTGATGTTCCCATTAGCGTGTTGCCTTGGCTGATCTTATACTATACTACATGTCTGTGGAACTCTATGACTTAGTGCAACAGGAGTGACTGTTTCACAATTGCAATACATCGCCAATGCCATTTAAATCTGTCAATTAACAGGAGATATTGTAATTGATCAAGAATTTGAATAATGTATACTTCATTTGTTTTCAAGGGCAGGGAATAGAGATGACAATTCAAGAAGAACTGATAAATCCTGGCCTGAGAATGACCCTGAAAGATGTCAATGTTGGGTGTCCAGTGAGATGTTTTGATGGGGCTGAGAATTCCCAACTGGCTATTTCAAGAAGAAACCTAGATGTTTTCAAATCAAATTCTTAAGAAAAAGAATGAAGTCTTCAAAAGCTTCTGAAGATTCTCAGAGTTAAACTAAAACCCAGGAGGATTGCTGTGTACAACCAGCAAGGGGAAATCCTGGAACAAGCTGCCCTGACAGTGAATGGCACACTGGGTTCATATGGTGTCAGTCTGATCTCATTTTCTGAATCATCCATTTTGAATGTTGAACTGAAGCTTGTTTGGATGGAAAGCTCAACAGACCTCCTACAAGTAAACAAAGTCCAGCTCAGGGTCAATAAATATTACACCTTTTCAAAATTAATAGAGCCATGACCACAGATAAGCTGCTGACCAAAAATGGTATCGTAATAATCATATGCACATCTCAGTGCAGGTTTGACAGAATTTGTACAACCCACACACAAGTAAACATCCTCACTATTTACACATAGGGGCACTTGTGCAGCTTGCAAGGGGCACATGCAAATGAGATGGAAGTGGAATGTATTGCAAGTTATTTCCAAAATGATGAGGAAAATATTCCAAGTCATTTAACAAGCCCATTGCTAAAATGGTATGTATGCGCTGCAACTAGTTTCCTCTGCAGGTGTCACCTGTTACACTAATATGTGAAGAGGTCACTATCACGCATGTGAAAACCAATACATGCAAGCAGGGGGTCAGATCTAAAGCAGCACAAACAAACATGGCTAGATTGTTCATTTCTATAAATCAAATACCACTAAACACATGGACAATATAGAAAACCTTCAAGTATATTTTCCACTTCATGTTTACAAAGTGCGATTCCCTTAATGGTAGAATGATAAATCTTCAAGGGAAGGCAAGTTTCTTTGTGTAGGACATTTCAAGGACAAGGCAATACAAAGTCCTTAAACCATTAAGAGCAGTAAGACAAAGTGCCAAAAAAACATTATAAAAATAAATTCAATTGCTAAAATACAGAAGATAAAAATTCTCAAATAGAATAAGCCTCAATAAAAAGCAGGGACAAGTAGAAAGGTCTTCAGCTTTGATTTAAAAGACCTGCAGATTTTTGTGTTTGTTCCAGAAGGCTATTTTCGGCAAAGAGGTTTGGTTTAGAGGGGAAAAAGAGCAGCCCAAGTACAAGGTGAAAGGTAAAGTTTACAAATGATTGACAGTTTGTGGTTAAATGTCTGAAAATACATTAACATGAATCCAACATACACTGATCAGTGGTAGCGCTGTCAAACAAGTCGAGTATGAATCTATGAAATCTATGAAAAAGTTTAATATGAAACACAATTTCATACAATATGTAATGGGGGTCCCTGCTTCATCCCTCTGTCAGCTAAGGGGTCCTTGGGCTGAAAAACATTGCAGACCCCTGCTCTATACCATTCAGTCCTTAATAAAACAGCAGTAGTATTTTGAAAGCAATTCTTTGACAGACAGGAAGCCAGTGTAAAGATCTGAGAACTGGATTGCTTTCAGGTTTCATAGGATAGACCACTTAAAGGCATTTCTTTGTACATTGGGACACACAGAGAACAGCAGATTATAATAGCCTTAAAAAGGAGTCTAATCAACTAAAACTTGGTAAATATTTTCCTCATTATTATCAATTGCATAGTCACACTTAGCTTTGTTTAGGTACGATGCACTGACTGTAAATAAATAGTTCTACTATGCTAACAAGCTGATGGGGCTTGGTGCCCATAAGATCTTGTAGTCTTCAATCTCAAGCCTGCTCAAAGTTGTTTTTGGTGTCATACTGCCATCTACTGGCCACAGTGTCAAAATACTCTATACAGTATATATTCTTGAAGTCCTATTGAACAGTGAAAGAGCTTTTTGTTTTTTTATTAGGTTTAAGTTCCATGTATATAGGTAAAATATCAGAATCCGTGTTCAATTTTGTTTCTCTTTAAAATACGAACCTTACAAACAACATACCGGCGTGGCTGCAATGTGGATCTCGGATTTCATATGGCCAAGGAAAAAAATAAGGAAAAAAAAGTTTGATATACATGTACATAATGTGAGAATAATGTAGCACCGAGGATATGCAGAAAATACAGTATACAGCTGTGTGAACAGCTGTGAATAAAAAGTTATTTTCAGGTTGTAGAAAGTACAGAAATGATGGGAGAATGATTTAGCAACCGGTTTATATAGGGATATACAGTATACAATATCTAAATGGAGCAATGTACAATATGTGCAAAGTACAAAGTGCAGTGTGTGCAACTGTGCATGATTAATGAAACAAAAAATATGGAGGGACAGTGGAACGGTGGATATGATACCTTAATTCATTCACAAAATGTGAATTTAAATTTTCACACAAACAATATTTGTAAAAACTATTCAGGGAGTTTCTTACTTGGCCTACTGGCAACATGCACAAGACAAGAGATGTGGCGCTAATCAGTCCAGTGTTTTGCGAGATTAGCCGCAGACACACACACAGACAGACCCACTTCTAGGCTGCTCACCTCCTATGAGCTTTTGATTCTATATAAGTTATGGTTCAAAACTTAAAAGGGGCAAATGTGGGCTGCTATAGCACCACAATAGGTGTGGGTGTTGTGTATAACAGAAGATTGTGGGGAAATCTCCAGTGAAAAACGAGAACGGTTGCAATCTATTGGAAGATGGGTGGAACACGTCTGCACTGGAGCAGCTCTGAGTGTGCACGTAAGCACACTCTTCAGGCAAACCAAAATGACTACATGGTTGCCCAAAACAGCATTGGTATTATGACAATATTCTCTCATTGCCAAGCCTATTTATTACAATATGTCTCCACCTAACAAAAAAGAAAAAATAAACAAACAAAAATATCAAACTTCTCAAAACACAGTTCAGAAACCATACACAAGGTTTAAAATTTCTCAATTAGCAAATAATGTTGACATGGCTGTGTGAAGCCTGGATCCATAACTTCTGTCAGTCCACTATATGAGCCTCAGCATCATGTCTTTGTGCTGGGTACGGCCAGAGGACGTTGTCCACATCACATACTGTACAAACAAAGCGATCAGGAATTTTTCTTTGTGGGCTCACTGTACCTACTAATGGTGAAGCATCATCACACACTAGTATGAGAGGTAGATCTGGTTTGTAATGTATAAAAAACCTGTTAAGAAAGATATTTTCTTTTACCACTTAAACGCAATATACGTAGTTGACCGGGGTGTCCCAGGAGTCAATCTTGGCCTCGACTTTTCCCTCTACACCAAATCTCTTTTTAGAACTTCTTCTACTTTGAATCCAACCTGAGGGTCTTTGCTGCATGTCATCTCCCTCTCTCTCTCATAAATAAAGGAGGAATGCTGAAAAAATAATGAATAAAAACACCAGGTCAAACAAAAAATAGTTCATGAGAAAATAAAAAATACGTATCAACAAATAAAAAGGGGCTCGCCTGGTAAGAACCCCCTTATTTAGCCTTGCCGAGGTATCTTCCTCCTGGTGACTGGAATGATACTGGAATGATTTCCCCTGGAGCGGAGGGGGGACCGATTTGTCTTCTGCATTCATCAGTAGAAAAACAGCATTTAACCACTTTAGCCCTATTTAATATTTCATACAACAGTGTCCCATTAAAGTACCAAAATATTCTACGAGCTCTCGAAGCGTTGTGAGCTTGTGGACCTTCTATTTTTTGCTATTTCTGAAAATGTTTGAAGATTTTTGCCTATAATGACGTGGCCAAAATAGAGAGACCATGTTTAAAGTTAAGCGATTTCTTTTGTCTTCTCTTCTCTCTACTGTGTAACAATGTATGAACTGTGAGGAGTATTTTTTATTATGCAGCAGTGTTTTCAGATCTTTCAGGTGTCAGCATTCACTCCAGTGGAAGATCACTTCATCTCTTGCTTAAGCCCAAGCCCTAGTTTCCCCTTAGAAGGACTATAGTACTTCTCCTGTCCAATACCATACGGTACGTGTGCAGCAGCGATTCCGCCCTCCTTGGCCCCCTGAATGTTGAACATTTGGTCATCAAAGAAGATGTGGGGTCTTATCTTCTTCAGGAGCGGAGTTTTGGGGGCCCCAGCCGCGAAGAGAGCCTCGTCTATCTCCAGGCCCCAGCTCCTTAGTGTTTTAATGACACGGGCCCCTGAGCTGGCTGCACTGCGGGCTGTGACCAGGAAAGTGCGGATGGGACAGTCAATACGCTGATCTTTTTCATAGAACTTCTTCTGGAGTTTCCCCAGGGCTTCGAGAAAACCCTTCAGGGGACCCTGGGCAAGAGGAATATCCTCGTTTTTCTTCTCGTGCTCAAAGAACCTGTCCAAGCCACCTTGTTTAATGACTCTCTCAGACTCATCCGAGAAGAGCACAGCATCTCCGTCAAAGGCCACTCTCAGCTGGGTCTCACTCAACTCTCTTTGTTCCCTTTCTTCTGGTGAAAACATTGTGGCAGCGGCAATGCGCGCTTCAATTGCCTCAGTGACCTTGTCAGGGTCCTTGGAAAGGTAAAGGTTGGTATTGTAAGCCTTCAGGTAGCCGATGGGACTCTGCCCTCCAGTCATGCAGAATCTCTCTATTGTCAAATTGTAATGATTAATGCTGTTTATGATTCGGACTCCAACTTGGGCATGGCTGTTAGTCATCAGCACAATGTCAAACACCTCTTCACTGTCTGGGTAGAGTTCCCTCAGCCTCAAGTTGACTGTCATCAATGCCTGGACAAAGGGAAAGGAATCTCCCTGCTGCATAATCTCGTTTTCATGCTCCACCTGATAGGCTATGTATCTCTCTACTCCTTCATTCTTATAAATTTCGCTCTCTTCTACCATGTTGAACAAGGTGCGAGGGGAGACGGCTATAGTAACAGCAGTATTCGGGTTGGGTGGTAACGGTGATGATGTTCTACCCAAGAGGGCTTTTCTCTCAGCCCACTCCTTATCCTCCATGTTTACAAATCGTCAAGTCCTCTGAAAGTGCTTTATGGTACTCGTCTCGGTACTAATCACTTCTCTTTCGATTAAACTGACAACTTCTCAGCTGTGATGTGCTTTTAAGGAACAAATTAATCCACACTCCAACGTCACCTTGTGATGTCACAATGGGCTAGTCAAGACAAACACAATCTGATCTACTAATGTGGTCACACCCATGTGTCTTACGTCATAAATTCCTGACGTGTATCACGCATTCGCGCCAAATGTGGCCCATCTACAAGCTCACAATGTGTTGCACAGGACACCATTGTACAACAGAGTATAAATTATGCAAAACCTACAGTACATTAGAGCTGAAACAACAACGACCAATAAACAATGAATAATCTATGCCACTGGTTCACCAATCTGGGAACCCATCATCAAATAAAAAGGAAAAACAGAGCCCCCAGCGTTTTTCAAAGCTTTGAATCTGTTCTTGAGAGATTACTGGTTCACAAACTATGGTAGGTATGCTCCCTCTAGTGGTATGCAGAGGAATTTTCCAAATAATGAAATATGAAATTAAATATGAAATTAAATATATTTAAAAACACTATCAAAATATTACTGTGAATGGAAATACCCTTACCATGAGATCAGTGAAACTGGACTTTTTGCCTATAATATTATATTTCTGTTATGTTGTCAGCGTGCACGTGCATACATTCGCATCACAATGAGACAAACTGAAGCAGTCCAAGTCACCAAGTAAAGCCTGCGTTACAGCCAAAGCACAGAAGCTTTGTATCATGCCAGCCCTCACATAGCCAAAAGGTGCAAGCTACACAGGCTGTGGCTCATGAGGTAGAGCAGCTGTCTTGGATTTGAAAGGTTCCTGGTTCCATCCCCGGCTGGCTGCCTGTCTCTCCAACTGATGTAATTTCAACCACTATTGTCTGAGGAAGAGCCAATTTAGCTCGAAACGTCATATATGATGGTGGAAGAAATACATATTCTAAATGTTTTTGTCGCATGATCCAGTGTGCGGATTCTATTTTTCCTTTGTAGTCATTTCGACCATGACCTTGACGACCCAAACTCATCTTTTCAGGGAAGCCTAAAGATCCTTCCCACTAAGTGTCATGAAAATCTGTACATCAGTCCTTGATTTATTTTTGCTAACAGTTGGACAGACAGAAACACACACACACACAGGACTGACAGGGATATTAGACGATGATTTATACCATCATAACCCCCAATGGCGTGCGTGATAAAGCATTGTGACTTGTTTCTTTTAAATGACAGATACTTCAGTTCAGCTCTAACTGTAGTGCCCCCCAAGCCACATTCACACATTCTAAACTAACACATGTAGTGACATCATACAGATTTTTGTCATGTTTATTATTTTCTTTACAATCATTTCTTTGCTGACAGTTAACTACACAACAAACTACAAGAGTCACAGCATGCGGGCCTACATGTACAATTTCCCTCAAAGTTCCCTATATCTCACACAGGACATGCCATTGACTTTCTGGCTTAGCATTTGGAAAAAGGAAAACATTTAGTAAAAAAAAAAAAAAAAGAGGAAAAACAAGAAAAATAAGGAACAAAAGCAGCAAAAATATAAAGTGCATGTCCTCACTCTGAAGGAAAACTCTTTACGCAAACCCTCCTACTGACTTGACACAACTCAGCATATTTATGGCTTTCCAGCCCAGTGCAAAACAAACTCCCGTTTCACTTAATATAAGATAGGTGAGGTAATGCCACTTACTTATGAACTATAACCAATGCTGAAATGGCTATACAGTAGTTACCTGGTAGATAACAATGACATTGCAATTGAAGTACTAGAAAGCATAGCCGTCAGACTGAATACTCAACAAACCCATTCAAACTCAATGGTAAAATAAAAGCATTGCTAAATATACCACAGAAGATCGACTCTGAAAAGTGACTTTTCAGGAGACAAAGAGGCTTTGACAGAGGCATTTACATGTGAATAATCTAAGCCTTTCAGTAGACTGCTACTGCCCGATAGATCATAACAAAAATGTGTATTACTCTAAAATGTCACACACTTTTGGGTTCAAGGCTTTAGGGAGGCAAACATTCGCTATTCTTTCTAACTGACATACTGTAGGATGGTGCATCGACTAAATAAAATCCTCTTAAATGAGGGGACCAGTCAAAGCAATCTACTGTGGCCACCTGGCCTGCATGGGTCAAAGGTAAACTTATTATGCCCCTCGCCTCTTACTGTTACACTTGTGTAGTGTACCACGTTTATTCCCCAATAGTTAAACTCAAGGAAATACACTTATTGTTATGTAGAAGCCAAACCTACTGGAATGGTAAACAGTCAATATCTCGATTCACTGCTCATTGCTAGCTTCCTGCAAGTGTCATTCTTGGAACCTTCTATCTTTCAACACTTATGACCAAGATGATTAGGACTTAATCGCTGACAAAGAGAAGGTCCAATGTTTGTAGGAATACAAGTGGGATACATGGAACAAAACAAAATACATAATTTCTTTGATCACAATCACTCAAATATGTGCAGCATTTGAAAACTTAATTAGATGTGAATAATATGTCCTTCTTTTTTGTCACACAGCTCATTTATACTTACAAAATGACAAAAGAAATAGAGGTGATTGGGAAAATGCGATATCCCCGTAAATCTCTCCCCTGTGCAAGTTTGTGGGGTGAGTTTTGTCATTTCAGACGTGGAATAGAGTGATACATTTTTACCTTACACAGTAGTACATTTGTAGCAATAAATAACATATGTACTTATCTTACTCTATTTACATAAGACAGAGGTGTTTCTTTTTTCTTTCAAACTACCTCCAGTAACCCTCATCAAGCCATTACATCAGGGTGGCACTTTTCCTCAAGGCATAACATCATATTAAATAGACAAAAACAATGATCTACTGTATCTACAATTTCCCCCCTTTACAAGTCAAATATGGCAGAACTTAGGGTTATTTGCAATCAAATAAATGTCCCCATTTTCGATTACAAGCCGCTGCATTTAGTTTCTCTTTCACACAAGGAAACAAAAGAGGATCACTGCAAAATAATAATAATATGATGGCTGCATGGGAGTGAATGACTGGCAGGGGAAAGGGTGGTTTAGGTAAGAATCTCTTTCCTGTGGTCTCTCTATGGTGTAGCTCCTCTGTCCCTATATTTCCAGGCTTGGTTTCACCACAGGCAGTGGTGGAGCGTTGCTTGGGTCTTTAGCGGCCCTGCTGGAGGTACTGCTGTGTGAACATGTTGAGCTCGCTGTCCAGCCAACCCGCCTTGTTTCTGCCACAACAAAATACATAACCCTCTGATAAACGTACGATAGTCGGCTTAATTTAATTCCAAAGCAGATTTTTTACCAGTCATGCTTACTAAAAAACAAAAAAACACAACACAATACTATTCTACAATTCATTTTTGTTACTACCCACGGGCTCTGTTGTCACGGTTACGCCCTCCGCAGGCAATGGGATCTACTCTGTTATCACGGTTGTGTCCATAGAAAGCGTTTTATGTGCAGGGGAGCGCTTTTATGTCCATATCACATGCACAGAGCGTTTATTCATAAGCGCAATGTTCGAATGTACGACACGTCGTGTTATTACCACAAATAGCTTAGCTGAAACAATGTAAGCATTACTTCTCATGGTTGTGGTAACGAGTCAACACAAATAGCTTAGCTGAAACAATGTAAGCATTACTTCTCATGGCTGTGGTAACGAGTCAACACAAATAGCTTAGCTGAAACAATGTAAGCATTACTTCTAACGAGTTACGACTCAACGTCAGGTAAATGACCGGGATGTTACACACAGCAATGATTAAATGAGCAGCCTCCTCCCCAAAAGTAACTAAGCATATACTGTGCACGCGCATAACTCAAATACTTTTGAGTGCGCACATCCCCGGGTATGGACTAGTTTTAATGAATACAAATTTATTTTAACCAATCTATATGGTAGAGATTACTACAATATAACTTCTGCAGTAGTTGGAGGTGGTCTCCTTACACTTGCACAGAGACATTTAGTCACTGGTGTGTGGTAGCACACCTACTGTTTAAAGAGTAGTACTGCCTCAAGCTCATAAGTGCAATACCTCCCCTGGCTGAGGCCAAGCGGGGACTGCGTCTTAGATGAGTCATAGAAATGTGGTCTCTCACGCAGGAAATCCGGGTATCGAATAGGACATAAAGGTTTTGGACTGCAGCTTTAAAGTCACAGCGCACAGTGAAATTGGTCCACTGCTCATTGGATTAAGTCACCCTGTGTTGATTGCAGTGAGTGTCTTACCTCAGTAGCTTGGCTTTACTCTGCAATGCGTCCAGCAGCTCAATCTTCCTGTTCATGTCTGTGATCTCGTCGTCTAGGTTCTGCCGAGTCACATCGACCTGCTGACACAACTGGGCGAAGGTGCCGGCCAGCTCCCTGGGAACGCACGCAAAAAGAAAGACACACAACGTTAGGGACCAATGATGGCAGGTATTAGTATGTTCACAAGTACATTATTATTGGGATTTTTCAAATATGTGCGCACACACACACACTTTTACTGTAATCTGCCTTGGTAAATACCAGTGCAGGCATGTCTGTGGCCTACTTGCAGCATGCATACAGAGTCTGGTGCTGATCGGTCCAGTGTTTTACGACATTAGCTCCGGACACACACACGCAGACAGTAATAGATGACTAGCCTCTTGCAGAGCCACAGCGTAATAACTACACTGAATCCATAGGATTGCAGTGTTACTTAATTTCCGGACATGTAATGGTTTTGGACATACAAGATAAAATAAAAGGAGTAGCATAGTGTATAATAATTAATTATCGTATAAACTATCTTCATAATTCAATAATATCAGAAAGACGATTCCTGCAATATCAACACCGAGGTTTCAAAAACATTAAATGAGGAATATTTCTTTGATATTCTGACAATTCCTAATCTCATCACCAGGGGAAAGAGTGAGCAATTGCATGCACTGCAGATTACTTTACATGTTGACTGTTACATAGATTGGCATGGTGAGCAGACTGGTATATTTGGCGCTGGTGGTAAAGCAACCAGCAGTCCACTCACTGTTGGACTTGGTGGCTGCAGTTGGAGCCGGTGTAGCTGACAATGAGCTGAAGCTTCTCACTGGCGTACTCCACAAACTGCCTCTTGAAGGTCCTCTCCTTGGCTTTGGTGGTCCATGTCAGCCTCTCGTAGACATACAGCAGGCCGTACAGACCCACTGACAGGGCGATCAGACGCCAGCCCACCGCCTTCCAGATCTTGTGGGGATAGAAGGGTGAGGATGTTAAGTCTAGGTGCATGCTGGGAGGAAAGTGGAAGAGGCTGGGAGGTATTGTGGCAGTGAGAGTGTGAAGGTCCATTTGGTTACATTTGTATGCTCGCAGAATTACAAGAGACATTTTTTCTACTCGGGCACAGGCCAAGAATGGCATGGTGTGTCTAATCAGCTCCTATGGGAATTTGTGGTGTTGCACTTCTATTGGAGATATTACAAAAATATTTCTCTTTGTTGTCTCAAGGGTAGTCAAAAGAACAACAGCTTCCAGATTATGTTAGTCCACCTTTCACTGGGACTTTAGGTGAGATTCCTGGTGGGTTTAGGAGACAAAGGTTTTTAAATAATCAAATATTTTGCCACTGATTTGAAATTTCCATTAATTCTTTTTTTATTACCACATTTTTATAGTACAAAACAAATAGCAAATTTCACTGAAATGTTTTCGAAAAGCCTCTGCCATTGTATGCTCTTTTATGCCTCTGCCAAGTTGAACGATTGACAAACCATGGCATCTTAATCAGAATATCCTTAAGTCTAGTCAGGCATTTACCTGAAAACTGCTATAATGTGGGCTTAACTATTTTTTTGCCTTTACACCAAATCTCTTCACCGAAAATAGCCGATCTACAAGCTCACAAAGCATCGCATACTGTATGCGCTGCGTTCTGAGCGTGTAGATCGGCTAATTTCAACAAATGCTCTCCCCAGTACAGGGACGTTAGGTTTCATGTGGTCAAGAAGAATGAATCAGTCACTGACGGTTGAAAGTGTTGAGTATGAATGAGCGTGTTCAGTCCTTACCACGCCCCCGACAACGAGGATGCCCATAGAGGTACGGGAGGTGAGCGAGGCCAGGCCAGTCACCATGGACACCATGAGTTCCTCCTGGGTCAGAGAGCTCTGAGGGAAGGGAGGCATGCTGGTACTGACAGGCGTCAGGGCCATGGGACGAGGAACCTGCACGGAGAGATGAGACAGAGGAACAGTGAAGAGACAAGAAATACAGAGGCTATTGTCTAGGGGTGCAACAGTTACTAAATACATATTTTTTTACTGATTACAATAAATGATGGAGTTTTATCAAATAAAAAAACGGCAGATCTATAAATACAGCTTGTATACAGGCTATTTTCGCTTTAAGGTATTTGCACGACACTGTTGTACGACAAAGTATAAAATAGGGCTCAAGTGGATATCAGACTAATCGATTAAGTTATAAAAAACATTTATAATTTTTTTGCGTTGATTATAATAGTAACACTTCGAATATATGATTAATCAAAAAGGTTATCTTTAGAATAATCACTAAGAATATAATCGATAGTTGCAGCCCTGTTTTAGTCCTGATCCCATCTCATTCCATCCTCATAAAGAATCGAGGAACAATTGCGTGAAAATCTGGATTCAAGTGTTACAAATGCCACACTATTGGCTGATTATTCCAGAGATTGTAACTATTATTGACAGGTTCACCTTCACATTACTAATGTGAGTAGTGCATTTTACATTCAAAGGCTCTCGCCTCAAAGAGCTCTCTGGGTCTACCCACTGTTTTCTTTTTGTTTTACCTGGTCATTGTAGCCCATGAGCGCCCGCCGAGTGTTCTTGGGTCCCAAGAAGCGGTTGACCACCATGGTCCAGCCCAGGGAGAAGTGGAAGCCGATGTCTTCCTGGAAGTCGCTGCACAGCTTGTCACAGGCCAGGTCGTAACTCAGACTGAAACACTGCCGAGGAACCAGCTGCTGATCCACCTGCTCTCTGACCTGAGCAGGAAGCAGAGGCTTCAAACCCTCTGAATAGAAGGACGGAGAGGAGGATGAATGAGAAAGAGTGGAGACCCCATACAGTATATTTTTGTTTCCTCCTTGCTGACTTTGTGTAATGGTCATCTTGTTGTGGACTGGCTGTGTGAAGTGAGTTTGCTTGTGCAAGTCATTCTCTCTACCCTGCATCTTAGCTACCGTTAAATGCATTTGCGTTTTCAGCTGGTTACAAATGAGATCCAATTGCTCCATCCACCTCAGGAGGTGGTCCGAGGTATATTCGCATCTATTGATAGTAAAATGTAAAAGAAATGGTATTCCCAGTACTATAGTACCAGATGTCTGTGTGTGGTGTCTACAAGGTTATTGTTATTAACACAATATTCATATCTTGGGGTCGGGATGGTAAATAGCGGAATAGCAAGTTGACCATATTAACAGCAACATCCCCATTTCAATTCTGTCTGGAGACTCAAACACAGAAGTTTCCCCTCTCTCTGCCTTCGGTTTCCTGTCTCATTACTATCCATATACAGTACAAAGGAAGCCAAAAGAAGAAAAGTCCATATTCATTTCTGTGAGTGTGAACAGAGGGTGAGGGACGGTGCGTCGAACATACCGATCATCTCCGTCTGTGTGGTCTGCAGGGCGCTGGTGATGGCAGTGGAGCATCTCTCTGACATGTTCCTGCCCAGGCCTTCCTCAATGTGCCTGTGAAGCTCCTACAAACACACACAAAAAACACAGCAAAACGTTAGGCACCAAAAATGGCTTTGATTAGGTGCTGCTCAAATAGTTGAAAACCATTTTTCAATCTGCATTACGGATACTGTGAAATGGAAACAAATAGTATCAGCTATCCAGTATTTGTTCACCTCCTAATCCCAGCACCCTTGCTTGGACCACACCAGTCTGCAACGATCGATTATTTTATTGGGGATTGTTCTATCGATTACTTTTAAGCGTGGTTTTCTTTAATTTGTCAATCAATGAATTGACCTGAAAAAGTAAAGAATCGACTAAGCCCTGTTTTATAAAAAATAAAAAAAGAAAGAAAGAAGTGAGAAAGAAAATCTACATTTTCCTCAAAAAACATCTAATCAATTATGCTACAGATTTGTCTTCAAACTCAGCCTTCTACAACACCCCTGTAAAGTTTCAGTTGTGATGCTATGGCGGTGAAAAAACAATGTCCACAGATGCAAACACGTCAGATTCACAAGGTGAAAACAATAACCCCTTTTGATTTTAGCTATATATATCGTCTCTGTCGGGTGGAATGTCCAAAACTGTTACTTTTCAGAATTCAAATTCAAAAGTAGCAGATCTTCAAGTTCATAACACATCGTTTCGGGCTGCGTTTCGAGCTTGTGGAACTGCTATATTTGATGCTTTTGTGTGACGCTGTAGTATGATCAAGTAAGGCATTAATTTACAAAAAAACACAAAAAGTTAAGATATTGAGATGAGAGATTTCTGCCTGACAGCAATGATATACTGTACAGCAACATAGGTTTTACAGAAAACT
Source organism: Gymnoscopelus microlampas (assembly GCF_963454915.1). Taxonomy (NCBI): domain Eukaryota; kingdom Metazoa; phylum Chordata; class Actinopteri; order Myctophiformes; family Myctophidae; genus Gymnoscopelus; species Gymnoscopelus microlampas. Next base: position 22,912,399 of record NC_139947.1, read on the forward strand.
TTTTTTTAATGGGTTAATAAGCTTTTCATGAGTGAGCAGCAAAGTAACTATGGGCACACGGTTAGGTTGTTTAGGCTCATTAAACAATTATGTTTGCATCAGGAGACTATGTGGGTGCGGTGCAATTTTTCTCGGTTCTTGGTTTTTCAGAAAACTTAGGTCCGGATTTAGAAGGCGTTTCGGCCTCAGGTCTAAACTTGAAATTCTCTTTACTGATCAACCACTGAAAAAACACAAGTAGGTTTGACAACATAAATAGTACATAACCCTATTTTTTTATCTGCATTTCTCATTTGCCATGTTGCATTCATGTCTACTTGACATTTCCTCCTATTTAGAGAGATTGTGTGTGTGTGTGTGCTTGCATTGGAACAACAGTATGTAGTTTTATTTTAGTCGAGGAACAACATTCCAGGCATAACAGACGTGACAACAATTTCACCTGGGGAATGTCCACAGTCAAAACAAGAAGGAAAGGATTGCCACATAGACACTGTGACGGCCCCTTGGCCTTAGAGCAGTGTCCATGGGTGTTCATGGGATCCTCTGGGGAGAGTCGTTAGTGGGGAATCCTGCACACCTGGGTGGGGTGATTGCTCACCCTATATAATGGGGCCTGAGTCTTCATTCTCTCTCTCCCCTTTGTTTGGTTGCTTTGGTTCTTTGAGTTGGTTGTTTGCTTTGATTACTTTGCTTTGGATTCTCATACTTTCATACACTTGCACATAGCACTGATCTATTGATAACCTACTTTATTAAGTTGATTCCTATTACTTTATTTACTATTGCTTTTTCTAAATAAATATTCTAATTATCGAAACTGACGTCATGTGTGGTCTCCCCTTTGTCTGGCTGTATTTTAAGTCATAACAAATGGGGGCTCGTCAAAACAAATTTGGACTTGTTAAAAACAAATTTGGTCATATGGAGTGGAGTATCACACATGGCAGTAGTTTTTTTTGGAGGGCATTTTTGGTTAGTTTGAGGAAATGGGGAGGTTTAGCTAATCCTTTTTGGGCTTGTTGGGTTGAGGTAAACTGATAACATAAACTAAAATTGGGAGTGGCATTAGGTAGAACTGGTTCTCCTCGAAGGGGCAGCAGTGACAGAGAAAACGCGGGTAGAGCATCCTAAAATTCCCCTTCCCTACATCGGCTCGGGATCACGTCTCAGGGCTTATTGGGGGTCGCTGTGTATACAGTTGCCTTCCAACCCCTGAGGTTACAGTGAGTAATTACCCCCCGCAAGTATCTGTACGAAGAGGGGGGAGGGGAGAACTGGTATTTGGAGCCACTAGTTTGGTTATGAAGTTTGCCTCAAGTCTGATTTTTTTTTATTTTCTTTGGTTTGGTATGGCTGCCAGTGTAGAAGAGTTTTTTAAGTCTCCATCTGAGGAGTTACTGGATCACTTTACTAAGGACCAATTGAATAATATTGCTCAACATTATTCTACAGACATTGACACCAAGCGTACAAAAGAAACCATTAAAAGTATCATACGGGCTAACCTGGAGGATTCTGGGGTACTGGTGAAGGAGGGAAGTAAGGGTGGTGAAAGTGAGATGGCTGGGCTAACATTTGAACAACAGAAAGCGCTGTTAATGTTAAAAATGGAACATGAGAAGGACATGGAAAAAATGGTAATGTTAAAAATGGAACATGAGAAGGATATGGAAAAAATGAAATACAAAAAGGAACAAATGAGACTGGATTTGGAACTGCAGAAAATAGGATTGATAAAGGAAGGGAAAATGTCTGCAACTGCTTTAAGCGAGGGATCCTCTGGTTCTCGGTTCAATGTTGGAAGTAACTTAAAGGGGCTACACCATGAATTTAAAAAATATATATTATATATAAATATTGCCACCTAATACGTGTTAAACAGGTTGTAAGCCTAAAAAACATCCAGATATTTTTTCTCACAATCTGACTGTCTGTCATTCCAAGCTTTTTCAGCTGCAATACCAAAACGTCCTATTGGGCAGGGGGGAGCTACTGAGCAATTCTGTCTGGCCATCATCAATGCAAAATCAGGGCAAGTGACATCACTTGCCCTGCCATTCTGAAATGGCCTGTTCAGACACGCCCATTCAGGAAATCCATGAAATGAGCATGAATGACTGAATGTTAAAAAAAAAAAAAAATTTGGGTACAAGAGACACTGGGGAGCCCAAAAAATACTAAAAACCTAAAAAAAAAATGAAATTCATGGTGTAGCCCCTTTAAAGTTAATGCCTAAGTTCAATGAAAAGGATGTGGACACATTTTTTTGTATGTTTGAACGTGTGTCTGTTTCCAGAAGCTGGCCTGAGCAGGAACAAACTCTAATGTTGCAGTGTGTCTTTACGGGTAAAGCACAAGAGGCTTACTCGGCACTGTCTGTAGAGGATTGCAAAGACTACAACAAGGTAAAGGCAGCTGTATTGAAGGCATATGAGTTAGTTCCTGAGGCATATCGCCAATGTTTCAGAGAAGGGCGTAAAAATGATGGACAGACACATGTCGAATTTACACGGGATTTGTTGTCAAATTTTAACCGTTGGTGTTCCTCATCTGGAGTAAAAAGTTTGGAAGAGTTGGGTGATTTGGTAGTTCTAGAACAGTTAAAGCTGTCTGTTCCGGATTATATTGCAACCTACATTAATGAACGCAAAGTCAAATGTCCTAGTGAGGCTGCAGTGTTGGCGGACGAATATGTTTTAACACATAAGCGTATCTTTGTGGATCGAAATGTGGAGAAATTCCAGAAACCCAACTCTGATCAATTGGAACGCCAGGTTGATGGTAGAAGTAACTCAGACCAATGTCATTATTGCCATGAAAGGGGACATTGGTTAAAAGACTGTCCTTTGCTAAAAGAGAAAAGTTCATATGTGAAGTCAGTTGGTTTGGCTGCATCCATTCATAATCCCATTGTTGGGGGGGCAGCAGAACTGGTGGCTCCTTTTCAAATGCATGTCAAGCCAATAGACATTTCAGATATTGAGTTAGGTTATGCTCCATTCATGTCTGATGGGGTGGCAAAGTTAATTGGGAGTGAAAAGGAAGTTCCAGTCAGAATATTGCGGGACTCAGGATCTTTACAAAGCTTTGTAAGAGAGGCAGCACTGCCTTTTTCTCCAGGTTCGGATACTGGGGTCTGTATTCCGGTTAGAGGGATGGGCCTGCAAACTCTGTTGGTGCCGGTGCATAAAATGTTTCTGTCCTGTGATCTGGTGCAGGGAGATGTGAATGTCTGTGTTCGTCCCGAACTGCCAGTTGAAGGAATTGACATAATTTTGGGAAATGACTTGGCAGGTTCCCATGTTTGGGCAAATGATATCAGACAAGAAGAACTTGTACACATATCTGATGTGGCAATGCAAAATAAAAATAACTGTGTTTCAGTTCTAGAACCTCCAGAGGGCCCTGAGCCAGATCAGGCAGAGGCCACAGAGCAGCAAGGTCTCTCTGAGGCAGAGAACCATGTGTCTACTGTTTGTACGGTGACGCAGGCACTGTCGGCTGTTCTGGGGGATAGTCTTGCAGTGTCAGAAAACTCTGAGGTGAACATGTTTGCTTTGCCAAATGATCTTTATGTTTCGCGCTCAGAACTGGTGAAAGCACAGCGAAAAGACCAGTCTCTGAAAGATCTGTATGACCTAGTTTTGTCTTGGTCTCAGGTGAGGAAAGTTAGGCAGGGGTATTTCCTCCAGGAGGATCCCTTGTTGAGGGCAAGGACAATATAGTTGCAGATGTTTTGTCTTCTGATTGTCTTCTGATATTTCTGCTGTCCGAAATGTCCAGGTACTCTTAAAATGCTTCTTCCTGTGCTGAGGTTGCTGGGTCCTGAGGATAGGTAGAGGTATTGGGAGGGGATGGGGAAAATGCTATTGAAAATTTAGAGTTTGGTGTAATGGATTAGAATTGGAAAAAGTTTGTGGAGTTTGGGGGTTGGTTGTATTTGTATTGATATATGTTTTGTTGTTTCAGGGTATGAGGTGAACCTCATTCATGGGGAGGGGGATGTGACGGCCCCTTGGCCTTAGAGCAGTGTCCATGGGTGTTCATGGGATCCTCTGGGGAGAGTCGTTAGTGGGGAATCCTGCACACCTGGGTGGGGCGATTGCTCACCCTATATAATGGGGCCTGAGTCTTCATTCTCTCTCTCCCCTTTGTTTGGTTTGGTTGCTTTGGTTCTTTGAGTTGGTTGTTTGCTTTGATTACTTTGCTTTGGATTCTCATACTTTCATACACTTGCACATAGCACTGATCTATTGATAACCTACTTTATTAAGTTGATTCCTATTACTTTATTATGGGGCCAGGCTTCCAGCATGGACCCATATTGTTATTGGCATTATTCCGTTTCTTCTTCTTCTTCCGCCGTTTTTGCCAGTTCTGGCTGAACCGTGCAGTCGCTTTTTATGAAACTCGGCCATATGATAGATGGTCATGAAAAACGATCAAAAAATAAATCTCACAATCTTTCGTCAAAAGGTGGCGCTATAGCACTCAGTTGAAAATTACAACTTTGAACAGGTACAACTCATGCCCTGTTTCACCTATAGCCATGAAACTTCGATGCGCACATGCGTCTCCTCATGCTGAACAACTTTCACACTCTGACTTTTGAACTCTGACCTTTAGATCTCCCACCATTTTGAATTATATGAAAAACAGTTAAAACCTATCTCCTCCTGGGATTTTTGAGTAATCTGCACGAAACTTTTTACACATGAACTTTGGACCTATACCAAAAAACGTTTGCAAAATATCTTCCATAAGTGAAAAAATGAAGCTTTAATGAGCTAATGAATATTGCAGTTTTATGACAATTATTCATCTGCCCCTAACACATACATGCAGACTTACCATTCTTTGAAACTTTGCAGAAATGTAAAGGGCCATTCCAAATATCACTGAAACCAATCTTACTCCAATTGGTCAAACGGGGGCGCTATAGCAATTTTTTGAAAATTGAAACTTTAAACAGGCAAAAGTCATGCCTCCTTTGGCCGACAGCCATTAGACCTGCTTACACATGTGCCTTGACTAATGAGGAACACATCTATCACGTTGACCAGTAAGCACCGCCCTTAGATTGTCCGCAATCTTGAGCAGTTTGAAAAACACTTAAACCCAGGATTTTTCAGCTATTTGCGTGAAACTGTATGATCTGTGTGATCTCCTTTTTCACAGGTTCTTGTCTGTTGGTGGCTTCTCGCTTAAATGTGTGCCCCACAACCTGAAGGTCACCAGTTCAAGCCTCACTTGGTGCAGACTTCATCTAAGTTGCATTTCACACAACATGACTATCAATGAATACATCTGCAATTGTTAAAGATAACATGAAATACTTAATTGAGTGTTTTTTACATACAGCTGATCTACAATCTCACAACTTTTCAGATAGCAATGAGAGTATGTTTTTTCAATGTATAACATACTTCATTGTGAAAATAGCCGATGTACAATCTGACAACTTTTAATGGTTTGTGAGCTTGTAGATGGGCTACTTTCACTAGTTTTGCTTCTGAGGAGATGTACAATTTCTTCATTGGTAAATGGTTTGTGAACGAGTGATCTTAGTGTTAGTGAAACAGGGGCTTGGGTCATGACAGAAGGCAAGAGTTTGTGATCCTCAACAGACAATATCAGCCTGGACAAAGCTATAGCACTATAGGTAGTGTTGCAGCTACCTAAGAGTGCCTCACGACCACAAGGTTGCTGGTTCAAGCCTCACTTGATGCACACTCATTTAAGTTGAATTGCAAAAAACATGACTCAATCTATTCCGTTTCCATGGCTCTCTCTCTCTCTCTTCAATCTATTCCGTTTCCATGTCTTTCTCTTCAATCTATTCCGTTTCCATGTCTCTCTCTCTGTCTCTTCGATCTATTCCGTTTCTATCTTCAATCTATTCCGTCTCTCTCTCTCTCTCTCTCTCTCTCTCTCTCTCTCTCTCTCTCTCTCTCTCTCTCTCTCTCTCTCTCTCTCTCTCTCTCTCTCTCTCTCTCTCTCTCTCTCTCTCTCTCTCTCTCTCTCTCTCTCTCTCTCTCTCTCTCTCTCTCTCTCTCTCTCTCTCTCTCTCTCTCTCTCTCTCTCTCTCTCTCTCTCTCTCTCTCTCTCTCTCTCTCTCTCTCTCTCTGACCCCTAATTGCTCACAGGCCCTCATTGGAAACAAGACCGCAAGGACTTTCATGAACTGACCTTTTAAAGGAATTATCATTTCTCTTTCTCTCTCCTGGCCCCATATTATCGCTGCTTGCAGCTATATTTTACTATTGCTTTTTCTAAATAAATATTCTAATTATCGAAACTGACGTCATGTGTGGTCTCCCCTTTGTCTGGCTGTATTTTAAGTCATAACAACACACACGTGACAGTTGACCTACATGCAAGGACATTCAGGGACAACACTATCTGACAACCAATGATAACACTAAAACTAAACTGAAACCAAAAAAGGTGCTGTATTTCATCACTGTTGGGCAGAAAACTTGTATCTCAATGTTACATCTTTTTATGTTGTTTCATAAATACATTTTTATATCTATTTTATACTTATGTCATATGACATTGTTACACAAAAGTAGCGGAAATAGCAGATCTTCACTATTTTTTAATTATTTTTTTCACCTATAATGACATACCTAAAATAGGGACACCAGGTTAAAGTTGTTGTCTGTCTGTGGGTTTTATAAATTATAAATATATGTAATCTATGTTAAGTAAGTATTAAAAAGAGCTTGTGATTAAATAATAATTACATTGGATCCATTGGAACACAGTGTTCTGTGTTAACTAGCTAATGGAACATTAGCCGATTGGAGATAAAAGATCCTTGAAGGGGAACCTGACTGACACAACAGCATGGAACAGGAAGGGGTAAAAGCCAAAATACCTGAAAATGATTATTTAAAAAATATATACAGTATATTATGTTGTATTATTTATTATTAGATTATCATTGTAACACTTCCAGAATTCAATTCATACTTTGATGGTGCCAGACCAACAAAAATCAACATTGCAAACATAGTGAAAAGCATAAACAAGCATTAGAACACACTTTGATGCTAAATAGATCTTTTGACATAGAGAAATATCTACAAAAGATTCATTTAGTACAGTTGACCTGCAAAAAAAGAAAAACTGCCTTAAATGCTGTTGTGTTCCTTTACTTGTTTGTGGCTTTGTATTTTTCGATTTGATGCTTTGGGGAACCATTTCTTTATTTTATTTTAGCTTAATAAATATATAAAATACGTCAATTGAAGTGGTGCTCCTTACATTTCTAACAGGGAGGACCAGCGCTCGTCATGGAAAGCGTTCGACATGAACGCGAGCATTCAACACAATGTCTTTGAACCTAGTCAACAGGTGCTCACTAGGTGAAAGGCCGCAGCACAGAGCACAATGAGGAGTGTATGAGGTTAAGAGAGGGCAGTAGGTTGTCAATGACAGCCAGGTCAGGACAGGACAGGACAGGACAGTAGTAGAGGGTTTTCTAAGTGTGGTGTCTCCATGATTTGAGCCCTTCCACTACACAGATGGCTAATCTGGGATTAGCAGGTAAAGGAAGAAGAATTGTCAATGAGAGAGTGTGTGGCCACTGGCTTATTGCAATGTTGTCCCACATTGCACGGACAGAAAAACCTGTTTATCCCCGATCGCTTCAAAAAACATTCAGAGCAGCATTTATGTAATTTCTATTATTTTTTTGTATTTGATGGGAATCCTTATCCAAGTCTCAATATTTGGTTTAGTGGGATTATGTAAAGTGCATGGTAGAGGCGTATCATTCCCACCCCTCATCAAGAACAATAAGGTTTACATACAAACTTGCACGAATTGTGTTCCAACTCACATTCTTGTAGACCTTCAGCACCACTTGCGAGGGGTGGAAGTCCATATGGAAGTCGTCTACCAGCACGTACAACTTCCTTATCTCCTCGGCCATGCTGTTGGACACCTACGTGCAAACAAAGAGTAAGAGTCACAGTTTGTGAAAATAAATAAAAGAAGAAGAAAAAACACCAGCTCTTACATTTTTTTAAACATAGACCCAAAGCATGTGTGGCAAAAATGGTGGATACATTTTATTAGCTTGGGGGTGGACACACAACATTTGTCACATACTAGTTTTGTCCACAGGGCTTTTGTGAAACAAAAAGATGCCAGCACACAAGGAACAAGGCCACCACATAATGTATGGGTACAAAATGCCTGCCAACTACAGCAAAACATTACTTTGAGCTCAGATAATTCAAGATGGAATGGAGACCAAATAAAGAGCTTGCTGGACTACAAAATGTTTAAATAAAAAAAAATGTGTCCCCAGTTTTCCATTTGTCTCTGAAAAGCCAATGAAGCGGTGCTGTAATGGTTAACCCATGAATGTGAAACTACATCCCTTACTCCTTGCACTTTGTTTTAGCAGTTGCCGTCAGTGACAGTGACACTGTCCTTATTCTCGGTGTGTATGGCAAAATAGCTTGACCTCAAAAATATTTATCAGGTTGATGTAATTGCGGCCATTGACCGTATGGGTGTGTCAGACTGGTGCTTTATGGCCATCAATTGAGAATTGCGTGAACATGGAGAGAGATAGAAATAGACGCCCTTATTTGAACTTTCTCTGTCAATAGGTGTTGTATAGTAAATACTGCCACCATGGCCACACTGTTCTAACTCATTTATTTCCAAGTTTACACACACAGATACAGTACCTCCCCAGGATGACTACACACAAACCAAAATAGAAACCAAATATAAGCCAAACCGATTGTCTTTTCAAAGGGAATGTGATCTAGGGCACTCGGGTTGCGCAGGGGTAAAGTTCCTGCCCACCCGCGGAGGCTAGGGTTCGAATCCTCCACAGTGCATTCAGCCTGGCCAGGCAGGCAAACACAATTGGCTGTGTTCGTGGGAGGGAAGCCAGGTGGAGAGGGCCATCTATGTCGCTGCACTAGCGACTACTACAGGTTGGTGAGGACGCCCGTTCAGTGGGGAGCTGAAGTGGGAAGAACAGTGTGTTCCTCCGCAGGCATTACGTCCCCCCGATGACACTTCTCACTTTCAGGTAAAAAGAAGTGTACTGGCGGTGTCATGTGTATCAGAGGAGAGTCGAGACACATGCCCATCTATACCCTCCCTAACCAATCACCACTACAGTGCAAAGGCACTTGAGAATTGACAGAATGAATAAATTGGGAGAAAAAGGTGGTAGAAAATGAATGCCTGCTGGTGGCATGCAGACATAGCCTGGGACAAGACGAATCTGCGAGTGCAAAAAAAAAATGCACTCGCAGTGATATAGTCTGTCAACGCCAGGCTAATGCAGACCAAGTTGAGAGCTTTCGATGGTGTGTTGTTGTGACGGGCGAGCAGTCACCTCTTTCTCCACCTCCTCTGTGATCTTCTTGATCTTGGTTTTACAGTCCACGGTCAACAGGTCCAGCTGTTTGTCTATGAACTCCAGGCGATCCTGACGGTCCTCCCTGGTCTCTAGGCAGTGGACCCTAGGAGAGCATGGACGGACACATTTATCTATTTATTTAGGAGCACAGGAATGGTTAGGGTGACATGAAATGTAGTTTAATTTTCCCTAAAACCTTGTTTTTTATGCACCACGTACAGATTTACAGTGTACAAATGAAACCAAACGGACCCTTATAGGTCCATTTGGTACATTTCTACACTGTCCGAGTAAAATGTATGGAGATTCTTTACAGTGTATGCATACGTTTATTATTAAGGACATACTTTATATATTACATGTATGATTGTGTCAATCAGTCACAAGCCACGCCCTAACCTTTGCTCCTGAGCAGATATGTGTACGGAGTCCATTATTAGGCGCAGGGCTTCTGAGATCTGCTTGGCTCTCACTGTGTGCTGCTCAAACTTGGTCTTCACTGCAGACTGGGATATGCACTCCTAAGACAGCACAGTGCATCCAGAGGATTGTTACACAAGTTGAGGCACTAGACATGTACGGTGCCATTAATTTCACATAGGACCAGCTTACCTCAAAGCGCCTCTCAAAGTTCTGGAACTCAAACATCCTGGCCTGGAACCCCTCTGCCAGGGCACCACCTGAAACAATACCACCATTGACTGTCACATACAAATACATCTAAAAGCTCACACAAGGAGGCTTGCATACTTTGTAATACAATGTACTGTCAGAGTTCAACTACGTATGTTAACCCATTTAGACCTGAGGCCGATTCTAAAAAGCCTTCTAAATCCTGACCTTTTTTTTTTTCTGAAAAACTTCAAATATTTATTCAAAAATAACAAAACTTTTAGGTTGCTATATACTGTACATAGTGAAAGGTATAGTTACAAACAGAGGTTCCTGCCCTAAATGGGTTAACGGAGCGTACGCCACACAAACATTAAAACCAAATTAATGGAAACATTCTACATGACATGTGAAACATCCGTGTCTCGCTCCATGCCCACCTGCTTCAGGCATTCCCTGGGCTTTCTGCACCCTGGCCTGTAGGACCTCCTTGGCGGACACAAAGAAGATGCGATCACTGGCCTGGGCTCTGTCCACCACGCCCAGCTCCTCCACCAAGAAGCTGCTGCAGCGATCCATGTGCTGCCTGCGGACCTGAGGGGACAACAGAGGAGGTGACGACGTCATGAGATTTGTTCCTACTAAACTATAATTCCTCTACAATTCCTCTATAATTCCCCCTACTATACCATCACCATCCCATCTCATGGGGTACAATGGCTGCACAAAATAGCACCTACGCAGAGATGTACCTGTGGCTACTGCCTTCACAGTGGAAAAATGTAGAACAGCAAAATCGTAATCTATTCAGGGACTGTTGGGCAATAATGAGGAAATACTGTATGTATCAAGTCGAGATTGTCTCAGAGAATGACAAGAACACTGTAAACATTACGATTGAAATCATGTGCCTATTTTATAGTGACACAAATAGAGTAGGCAGTTGCAGGACAATACAGACTTGAGGGCCATATTGTAGAGCCTTGTTCAAGTTCAGCAGCCCCAGACAGGCTCAGGAGCTACTACAGTCGTTCCAGGCAGCCCACTAAGCTGCTCTCACCTGGCTCCTTAATCTACTCCTCAAGCTGTCTCATCACCCCTGAGCTCATTGACTCATAAGGGGGACTTATACTTGGTTGTGCACCGGTGTTGCACAACCAAGTATAAATCAGGCATTTACAACTCTGAAAGAAACCAGAGCATGTGGCAGAAGCCTATTTCACACGTGGAGCCAGCAACATCGCAGGGTTCAATAACCTGGGCTTTCATCATCCACACATGGGTCTCGGGTACAAAAAAAAGTCCATGTCGAGTCTGTTTTTCCAAATGACCGTCATGGATTGAGAAGTCATCGTCCACGCAAGACTAGGCGTCTGGCACATGAAACTAAGCAGTGCAGGATGTAACCTCTCCGTCCAGTTTGAGTATTGGCTTTTGAATCGGACTTCGAGCTGCTCAGCAAAACCACTGGATTTGCAGAGTGGCTGCACCCACAAATCGACCTGCACATAATATGGCCAGTTCAATCGCCCACTGCTACTTTACTATGCTGGTCATTGATTGGGAGGGTTTTTTCCTGCATACTTTTCAGTTTGCTGATGACCTGGGCCTTCCATTTCTGAATTCACATTTGTGTAGGATGTCACTATGTCTGTTAATTTTGTCTCATCTACATAGCATAGTCATACATACAGAACCATATCCTAGTTGTGTGAGTGAAAGAAACAGACAAAAGGTCTGTTTGATGTGAGCTCAGCATCATCGATTAAAGGCTGCACAGAAGACACCAAGTCATGTATGGTGCAGCAACGAAAGGTGACCTTTAAGGTTCATGCGATGAGCAAACAGACACCTGTAACCAATACCAGAGCAGGTTGAGCGCCAAACATACCTCAGACCGTCAACACTGTTCTGTCCCTTCCCAAACACTTAACACCTTCCCAGGGTTCAACACTGCCCCTTCCCCTACATTTAACCCCTTTCCAGGGTTCAGCTACTCCACAGATTTATAGCAAATAATGCTAATAGCTTATCAGTCATCTGTCTTTTTAGGGTTGATAAGCAGACGGGCTAACTATAGCTTCACTGCTCTAGCCTACTCTACAGGCTAAGAATAGCCAAGTTGCAACGTAGCTATTGAATGGTCTGAATGGTCATTCCCGCCAATGCAACAAGTGAAGGCAAAGTCCCACCAATGCACTTGAGTAGCAGGGAGGGACCTATGATTCTTTTTTTTCTTCGGTTTTAACAGCTCTAATTGATAAAAGTACTTCAACTTAGGTAGAAAATAAGGAAAGTGCCAACTGCCAACATGCTGTCACTTTCAGTTCCTCAGAAATAAAAAACAACCTCACCAGCATACTTTTGTGATTAAACAAGGTTGTGGGATTTGATTGGTGATCAATAGGACAACCACAGTGACATCCTGTATTCCTGTAACTTCCTTTTAAGAGCCACACAAATACTGGAGGATGGCTAGGGCTCTTTAATTCAAGGCATCCTTGTCCAGCATCTGGACACTAATCCTGTTCCTCAGTAATATAACTGGTGTTAAATGCTAACTCACCTCCTCCATGTATTCAGGCTCGGAGGCCGAAGCGTCCCAGCGATTGTTCAGGATGAAGATGTTAGGACTGGAGAGACGCTCGTTGACTTTGTGAAAAAATGATTTCTCCTATGGAAAGACACAGAATACACATTTTGGATAAACAAACATTAAAATGCTATGTCGGACTGATCAAGCAATGGTAAAATCGTAACATCCGGAACACCTTAAATAGCTTCGAATGGTAAGAAAATAAATTGTCATATTATGTTGCGTCCGTAAGGGTCCATTTGGTTTCTTTTGTACACCAAGAAAGAATTTACACGCAGGATTTTGTGTATCGGCATAACATTATCAAGGTTTGACAAGGGTGCAAGCAACTCACAGTCTGCATGAGCGTGGACTCAGAGTTGGCCACCAGAACAAACACATCTGCATCCAGGCAGAACTTGTCGATCCAGCTGTCCAACTCAGTGGTGACATCGATACCTGGGCTGTAGAGGAAAATACTGGCTCAGTTTGACTGTCAACAAACGATGCACGGTTGAGAAGACAATTGTTTGTATGCATGGATGATGGCATGAGAGACTGAAACAAGACCTGCATCTGGCCCAAACTAGGGTTTGTCTAGAAGTGCCAGTATGGTGTTGAGTGTCCAGCTCACCTGTCCACAAGGACTAGGTCGTCCCTGAGCAGGGCACACTTTCCTTTGGGCCACATGACACACACCAGGCTGCCTGCGTCCAGGTCCTTGTCCTGGTGAAGGGCATGGGCCAAATGGTTCACCGTCTGCAGATGGAGAGGGGAGGGAGACAAAGGTTCATGAGAGCATTCTAACATTGAGAATATTTCATTTGGAGACATTACTGGAAAAGTGCAGAGGCAACTATCTATGTAAGCAGGCCAACGGTAAAGCAAATTCTGGGTTATCGTTTACCTCCATTCTTAATTAATATGATAAGCTGCGATCTGGGAGGCGATATACAATACCCAGACCCCCAACGTGTTGACAATTGATATTATCCATATGAATTATTAACCTAATATTTGACGTAATCTCAACAAGGAATTGCAATGTCTTCTCATGAAAATGTTCCATATATGCTCTTTCATGTTGTATTTGCATCTTTTAGTTATAGCTGAATGTGTATTTAATCTATCTTGTCCGAGTTCATACACTGTAGGTCATGTGATGTCAGGAGGGAGCATGGGAATTCATGAACTATTGCTTCTGAGCTGCCACAACCTTTGAAATTGGACTTTAGAAAATTGATTCTGGACAGGGTTCTCACATACAGTAGATGTGGACAATGACACAAGCAGAAATGAACCAGGTGGGCAGACTATGATGCAATGTGTGTCTCAGTTTGACCTGGATACAAAACATGGATCCATATTTACAAGACTTTACAAGATTTCAAATGACAGATTACTACTGAGGCAGAAATAGATTACCATCAATTACACTGGGCTCAACCTACCCTGATATCAGGATTATAAAGGTCTGTCCTTATACACCGGGGTGTTTCTTTCTTGCAATTAAAATATATATTTTTCAAACTGATGTTCCTGACATGAGTACGTTCACACAATTTGTATACAGAACAAGGTTGACCGGTCCGAGCTTCCAAGCTGCAAATAAAGGCTTCAACCTGTATGAATGCGGAATCAACTATAATATACGAATAGTTGCTGCAAAATATTCGCTGGAAAGTATGACATTTTTGTAGCGTTTACTTGTCACACCCCTGATGTGTAAAGGCCTTACCAGTGACATAAAATAACTGAGACTTCTGCAGACACTGGGTGCAGGGAACGCAGTTGGATGACCTGGCCTACATATTGGACCTGGTGGAATGCAGATACAGATATGAACCTAGAGTCTGCTAGCTCAAGTTGCCATATTTGTGTCTATGTTTGGAAATTGGCTCTGTCAAGTGTGGTCATGTGAGTCTGTCAGTCAAGACAGACAGGTGTGCCAAACGTGGGCCATGCATTAACATATGAGAAGTGGGTCATATCTGGGACACACGTGAACTATGAGCGCATGGAAATGGGATAGCAGTGAGCATACTTTATGAAGTCTGTTCGGCAGTTTTGGACGGACAACCGCCTATCTGACCGACTCGACGCCAGGCACTGCACTACCTCGGGTCGTCTGTGACGCACGTGCCAAATTTTAAGTCGGTTAAACGGTTCTCGAGATATGTGAACTACAGACGTACAGAGATTTTGCGCATTTATTGTAAGATGGGTTCCCAAATTGTCTTTGTAAACAATTAAAATGATTTCCTCTCAAAGTTGGTGGAACAAAAATAAATAATGCATCTATTACATTTAGAAAACAAACATGTTATTTTACGCTGGACAAAAGGAAACAACTGAAGAAGGCAAACTGAAAGTGAACTAGACTACAGCCAATATCAATGAGCTCAATACTAGCCTGGGACCAGACGAATCTGCGAGTGCAAAAATAAATTGCACTCTGCGATTTGGGTCTGGCACCGCTCCATAGAGAATCCATTTCCTGCTCCAGAAGACGTGGGTAACCAATCAGGGCCCAGTATTCGAATATGGGAGACTGTAATTGGTAGTTGGCTGTAGGTCTAACCAATTGCGTCGAGGGCCATTGTTTTGATCCCGCCCCTTGGGAAAAAAAGACTTCCTCATGAGCATCAGACTCATATCCACACAGTGATATAGTCTGGCTACGCCAGGCTAGCTCAATACATCTGAAAAGACATGGTTGACTCTAAGTCAGCAGTTGAGCAGTATAACAAGCATGGCGGGTTGACAGCTTTCTCCTCTATGTCCAATCCATAGCATGGACTTAACAGAAAAACATGTGTGACAGATCTGATGATACTCCTTAAACAAACAGCGACAAGTCAACGGAGCTCTGACTGTTTATCAAGTCACTTTGCTGTGGGTACTGTATATACCGGGACCCTGAGGTCCTCCCTGTGACTTGTACTGATTACTGGCTTGATCTATTACTTACAGTGAACAATAAAGTTTAACTACAGTTGAGTTTTTTCAATATCACATATAGATATGAACTAACCCAAACTGATATTGCATAAGAATTACAAAAACTAAGCAACCCATTGGGCAATGGGTATGTCCTGTCCTCCATCATGTTTGCATTAAAACATTACAACAGACAAATAGAATAAACAGTGCAACAACTTTAACCACACAAATCCTAGTGTCCATATTCTGAGCATGTCATAACTCATAATAGGCGAACATTTGGCTAAATTCAAAATCTGCGAACATTCGGTAAAAATACAGATCTACAAGCACACAACATGTCAAGTTGCGACACATTCAAGCTTGTAGCTATTTTCACTATTTGACCTAGTTTGTGTTTAAGTGGTTAAACACAGTAGAGAGAGACAGCTACTTCAGTGGGAAGGGTAGAAAGAGAGTGGGGAAAAAACGTTTTTGTCGACAGGCTCACCTTGATGTTCTTCCTCTCCTCTGAGCCCTCAGTGAGCAGGAAGGCCTCATTACCGTCTGTACCTTCCACCCGCAGGAAGCAGTTGGTGGTGTGTCCAATGCCCGAGGGCAGCACTTTATCACACAGCATGGCGTTGATCACAGAGCTCTTCCCGTTACTTGTCCTAATGGGAGAGACAACATTTTCACTATACGTTACAGTAAGTCTTCTACTGGCACTTGTCTGACCTTCTAGGATAACAGCAGCACTGTCTGAGCACTATGGCTCTGACCTTTTATTCTTTACTATTGGTTCCCTGTCATGTCGTTCTACCAGCAGGAACTGAAGCTTACGACCTTGTCGTAATTTGCTATGAGCATCAGCTCCATGAGTCTACTGTAATTTAGCCATGTAACTGGTTTGGTTTCTCTCCTGCAGAGCTAAAAGCTCACAACGCATTGTATCGCAACACATGACCTCTAAAATGGGGCGCCAGGTTGAAAGTGGTAATAAGTCATAAGTCATTTTGTATAGCATATATTGCAAAATTATGTGGTTGTCGCAAAATACTGAGGCACACCTGGATTTGTCTCATGGCACAACAGTGTCCCTCAGCACACCGTTTTGGACCTACTGCTCAACAGAATGTATACAGTTTAACAGGAAATGTGGGATGAATGGACCTTGACCTTGAAATCAGTACCTTCCGAAGAAGACCACCTTCATGTGCCTGCGGGCCAGAACCTCTCCGATACCAGACACCTTGGACAGGTAGCCCCGGACCTCCTGGACCTGCTCTTCTGTGGTGACTGGGTCCAACTCATCGTTCTTATGTGTGTCTGCAATGTGAAGGAGAACAGAACACAAAGTCAAAGAGAGAATAGACAAGCCTAGGCTATAGATCACAACAAGTCTTCCCAAAGGCATTTTAAACCGGGTTACATCTGAATTTGCATGGAATAATAAAGTGTGTTGCGGTGAATACACATACATGTCATTACACACATATATAAGCCTGCATTCTGCTGCTTACAACCCTGTTATTACTGAGAGGTTAAGTGCAATCATCAGACACAAGGTCGACCACATGCATTTAATTTGATCCAGCATACAGCACACGTGTATGTCATCCTGATGCCATTTCTTTTAGGTAATGCTTGTTTTGGTTCCCTCAACCTCCTGACTATGTGCAAGGTTCGACAACAAATGGATGACTCGGCCCGCGCCAGTGGCCTTGCACATTGAGAAGTGTGCAGTGCAGTCTGAGTTGGCAAGCCGTGGTGGACAGAATAGGTTATAACATGAACCCAAACGAGCGCTCCCTCCACACCAATCACAGCGATTTGGGTGTACGCTTTGTATTTTGGCTTCGGAATTGCACACACATGGAAAGCACATGCTGGTCTTGCTCCTCTCTGACTGCAAACAATTTGCCTAAAGCAAGTGTATGCTGTCAAGGGTTTATGATTGAGACATTTTCCCTACCCTTGTTTACCAAAGATTTTTTTTTATTTCTTGCCTTCAACAATGGCACACATAATGATCATGTAAACCGTGATATCATTTGCACTGTTCAATTCTTAAGTGCACACAAATGGCCACCCATGGGCATTTCAAAGTAGAACAGTGTTATATCTGTTTTCAACATTGATTCCATGGATCAACGGAGAGAGAGAGAGAGAAACCCACCTTCTAGAAAGGACGAACTCTCCTTGATGTAGGCACCCAGCTGTTCGAAGATACCATTGATCTTCTTCTTGGCTGTGACAAAGTGCTTGAGCGGCGACGCATTCACCTCCGCCATCAGTCTCTTGTCCTTCTTGCTGTGGATAACGTTGGAGTTGGGTCGTGGGAAAACCAGAGACATGGCACTGAGCAGAATATAGAGCACAACAAGAAAAATACATGAAATGTAGTATGTTTTTAAAACTTTCTGAAAGCACACAAAGACAAAAAGATTGCCATTATAGAAGTAGTGCAAATTACTTGTCTAGAAGACCAATGGTCTTGGCTTCACCTTTGCATATAGGCTATATTGAAATGGCCAAATGTATGGATCCAGTACAAAACAAAGCAACACACACTAAGCCATTATCTCCAACTATTATGTCCACTTAAAACTGCTTTTAATTTACTCACTGAGTGGACCTCTAGATACTAGCTGTTAAATGTAAAAGGCTGAATGGCCAAAAACGGCAGGCCTATGGCTAGACAATGCACATTCACAAACTCATATGTACGTGCTGGCTTCCCATGATGGGAATGAAAAAGACAGGATGTTTCCAGAGCTCTTCTCACAGCCTACTACACTGACTGAAAGATCCCCGAGGAGTAGTTCAAGGAGCACAATGAGCTTACAGTGTGTTGTTGTGAGCTTGTAAATCTGCTATTTTTGACCAATTTGAAAATTGCAAAATTTTCAAAAAAAAAAAAAAGTTTTTGTCTATGACATGCCATAGTTAAAGTGATTAAATCACATTTTGCACTGTCATCAGTCAACAAATGATAGAGGTGCAAGGCTACCTCAAACCAAACCAAGTGCAAGACTTTGCAGTCGTACGTGCAGCGGTACCGCTACCCAACTGTCCTGCCAAATGACCGTCTGCCATGCGAAAATCTTTGGCTACAACACACAGTGTCAGGTCTCCGTCCCACTTTGTCACCATGAGCCATAAGTGGCAACTGTGAATGAAAATATATATTGTATATATATATATTGTATATATATATATATATATATATATATATATATATATATATATATATATATGTATGTATATATGTATATATGTGTGTGTATATCTATACACACACACACACACACACACACACACACACATATATATATGTGTGTCATCAACAGCACAATTGTGTTCTGCAAATAAAAAATTGGGTTGTATTTGTCTATAATGGGCATATCAATAGACCTATACAGTACATGATTTAATGTCTAATATCAGATTAGTACTAGTAGTATAGTTGATAAGTCAGGTAAGCTAAAAGCAGTCTACTGGATGGTCATGGTCACACCAACACCTGTTTGTGGGTCACCTTCACGTCAAAGTGGGGCAATGGGCATTCAGTTTCAACAGTTGTCTTCAACTCAAACATGCCTTGTTCACAAGTCCAACGTTTTAAATGACTGCCAATTATATCAACATAGCTAAATATTTGCTTCATCCGGCCACACGACACCAAAGCTGTTGAATCTGTATTTGTTTCATAGCAAAAGAACTGTGATCTATAACTTATATGCCACTCTAAATTGCATTTTCAATAAATGAATTGTTCCTCCTCACCCAAATATGAAAGACACTCCTCTTCTGATTAAAAGATTGTGATCCTTGAGAAACCGTTTTTTGGTGACTGTTCTGTTATGCTTTCCACAGCAGAATAATAAATCCCCAAATGAGATGTTGTTAGATGTTATAAAGCGTCTTGTATCTATATTATCCCATCAAGGACCTGGAGGTCTGGGGTCTCTCTGAGTCTGAGCTGCTTCGTTACTACAGGGCAGGCAATGCTGTTCAACACCACAGTCAAATCCTCAGTGTTCATTTAACTCAGAGAGTGTGCCAAATGGAACCAAAATGGACCATTAGGGTTCCATTTGTGCATCTGTGCACTCTTGGGAGTGGAATGAGGGGGCCCAGCCCCCTTTAAAATCTGGCCAAGCCACTGACAGTGTAATAAGATACATACTGACTACTACATACACTAAGAACAAATGCATTGTACAGGAGGAGTATCCGTTAAATAAACTTACCTTCCTGGGCTCAAGCAAACGATGTATACAGTAAACCAGAAAAAACGCCAAAACAATTGATGGTTAACACAAAGAAGACGATGTGGGCATTATTTCCACCCAGCAGCACCCAGACAGCAGTGACCTTTCACACAAATCCCAGAGAGAGGATGCCGGTTTTTTAATAATTATCTCAATGATGTTTTCACTTAAAAAATTAAACCAGGGTTAGGTATAGTATATCGCTCGTTCTGAGAAAAACTACGGAAGGATCCGAGAGTTAAGAGGAGGATAGAAAGTAGCCTTTTAACACAGTCACGCTTTCACAGACGAAGGACGGGATGACAGCTGCTCCCTGGTTTGGAATAAAATGTATCTTTCACGATCAATAAGTACATGACATGTAATCCTTCGTAAAAGTAATCTATGTAATCGATATCACCCACATTAAATCAAAATGGGACCTAAAACCCCATTATGTAATCATCTGTCCTCTATGTAACAGCCCTGCTATCACTGCTGACCGACACTAGCCCGCAGTGCTAAAGACTGGTGGTGGTTCGTGTACGTCGTCGTACGACGGCATCGCGCACCCGAAAAATAGCCGATCTACAAGCTCACAGCGCGTTGCGGACATCACGCGCTGTAAGCTTGTAGATCATCTATTTTCACCGTCGTACGACGAAAATGATAAGCATGATAAAAAAAAAGTAGCCACCTACCGTCCACTTCCTGTTAGCTAGCCCTGATACACGACTGTCATGGATGAATTTCAACCTGTTGTTTGCACTCTCCTTCTTTGGCCCGTACATCTACATAAACGTTCAGATTTCAAATATAAAGTTCTCACCTCATGGCCACGGATGTTACAATTCTACTCGGGCCATCAGAAGTACCTCTATATTCCGTATTGTTCAATAAAAAGCCTTTTAATCCGATGAGTGGCTATTTTCTCCGTATTTTCGCCATTCGCCTTCAACTACGCGGCCCTATCGGTTGGGGTGTGTACTGCACTCTGATACATTATAACTCTATGAGAAAATGGCCACCGATCGGATTACAATGCTTTTTATTGAACAATACGGAATATAAGGGTACTTCTGAGGGCCCTTACAGAATTATAACATCCATGGCCATGGGGTATGCACTTTATATTTGAAATCTGAACATGTATGTAGATGTACGGGCCATAAATGGAGAAAGTGCAAACACCAGGTTGAAGTTTCATCCATGACGGTCGTGACAGACGACGGCTATGGCTAACTGTTAGCATGTGTGTGGAGACAACGGGCTAACTGACTAATAATAATAATACATTAAGGTTTCTGTGGACTCACCGTGGATGGAGGACTGATTTGTCACCAGTCTGCTTCTTCTTGCATCTTTGGTCCCAAAACTATGTTTATTGTTCTCAAGCTAACGTTGTACTAGGTTTAGTATTACTACCGGACGACGTTACGTTCGCTTATTCGTCTGCCAAACATCACACAGTTAGACATTAACATGTAAAGCTATTACATAACGCTGAGTAATAGCAACAGACTGAATAACTGTTTTATGAAGATGTTTATCATAAAAAAAACTGGCTGCTTCTGCGTCGCTCGCGCTCTACCTGTCAAAAAACAGAAACGCTGCTTCAGTGTTGCCAGATTATGCGAGAGAAATAAGCAACCAGGTCTATGAAAACAAGCCCAAAAGAAGCGACTATAGCTATTTGAAAATAGCCGATCTACAAGCTCACAACGTTGAGAGCTTGTAGATCGGCTATTTTCAAAGAAAACTCTTGGAAAAAAGTGAAATGTATGAATATTTTCAAACTCACAAAATCTTGTATGGGGGGACGGGGGGTCTCTGGCACAAAATATTTTCAGAAGGTTGGATCAACTAACTACAAATACATAGTAATTTGGGGGTACTTGACATGAAAATGTTTGAGAACCACTGGTTTTAATTAACACCATTAGGAAACAAGTCCAAATAAGCAGATACACTTTAGAAACAAGCCCAAAAAAACGCAACCCGCAAATAACATTCACAGAAACAGAAGCCCAAAGCCGCTTATAATGAAAGGACATGGCAACGCTGACGCTGCTTCTTCGTTGCTTTTCGTTTCGTTAGTTTTTCTCCTTCGTGCGTTCGCTGCTTTTCCTATACAGTGTGCTGTTGCCATCTGCCGGCGGTTGTTCGGGGGTAAACTTGTCATAAACCATACATCAGCCCATACATTTCGGCCATTTGAAAATGCCGATCTACAAGCATTCATTTTGAGCTTGTAGATCTGCTATTTTCAAATGATTATACATTTTATACATTTGAAAAGTTTGTTTCTGCAGTTGGCATTTAACATTGTTGATGTAATTCATTGCATGTGCCGCTGTGTGTACTAGCTATATAGTAGTAAGTGTACCCTGTTGGATGGGTCTGTAGACTGGTAGTGACCCACCATGGTGAATCTTGGCCACGCCCCCAAATCACTCCCCCACCCAAGCGAACTTTGCCAGCCCGACTGCAAGCAAGGTTCTCTTAGTCCCTTATGCCAAGCGTATGAGAACAAGCTCACACAAAGTTCTACGAAAGTTCGAGGTTTTCTGCGGGATTCAACTTAGCTCAATAACGACGAGTCGGATCTCGGTCCACTGAGTATCCCCGGACTTCTTTCTCTCCCTCATATCCCCGCTGTGTTTTTCCCGGCGCGGAAAACACAGCCTTCTACGCACGCTAAGCTAACCACGCTAGCTTCCCCCGTTAACCTCGCTAACAGCTAGCGACCTAGTTTAGCTTCTTCTGGCTCAGTGGCTCGTCGCTTAGCTCGCCACCTCCTTCTCTTCGATGGATCTACGAGAGCGTCTTACCGTCTCCGATCGCCGACACCGGGGAGCCAGCGTGGATCTTCCCATGCGACGCTGCGGCATCCGCTCCTGTTTCCAGCCCTTAGATGACTGGGATACACACGATCACTGCGTCGTCTGCCTAGGCTTTGCCCATGCGGACACCGCAAACTACGAGCAACACCCGAGTTGCCTCAATTGTGCTAACCTCCACCCATCAGAGCTTCGGAGCCGCCTCAACAGAGCCCAGAGGTTCTATCGACCACCACGTGACCTGTACGAGGAACAGGAGGAGTACGACGATGACCGCCGCTACTTCTCCTCCCGGCGATCGGCGGACCGACCGGCCGCTAGCCGGAGTGCGCGGGCTCTGGATCCACCGGAGCGGGGTGGGTTGAGTCCTTCCTTACAGGCTCCCCGCTCCCGCTCTCCTATGAGGGGGGACAACAGGAGCGCCAAGCCTCTCGTGGCTTCCCCACGGGAGGGACGCGGCGACGACACGAAGCGTCGAGCGCCCTCCTGCTACTCTACTTCTTCCGACGACGAGGATGAAGATTACGTCCCCTCTCGTCGGTATCGTCGGTCTCGTCGGTCTCGTCGGTCTCGCCGCCGCGACTACGACGGTGAGCATGGCTACCAGTCCATCGATGAAGTCGAGGAGGGAGAAATCGTCCTCCATGACGCACGCGCCACCGCGGACCACCACTCCCCGGCCCTCGGTCCACCTCAGGCTGGGACCCCTCACACTGCAGCTCTGTCTGCGGAGGCCGAGGAGACGGCTACAGCCCAGGCTGACAGCGCGCCTCCACCTGCTGACCACACAAATTGTGAGGCCTCGCTGCTGGACCTCTATAAACAAGCCTCTGTCAGGTGTGGTCTCAAGTGGCCTGCTGATGAAGCCAAGGAGGCCCCGACTAACTCCTCGGAGTGGCAGGGACTCGACTCGATGAAGAAGATCTTCAAGAAGAGCAAACTTCCCTTGGCTAAGGGCTTTGGCGCAGGCCTCGCCGCGACGTGGGACTCGCCTGTAGCCCCCAACGCTGATCCTAAAAAGCTGGGTTTTAATATCGACTGTGCGGGAGCGAGCGAGCTCGGCCTCACCACCTTCCCGCCCATGGACCGCAGTTTGGCTGTTTTTCTCCTGCACAGCCAGCCACAAGGCCAGAAGGCCCCCTTCTCCATGGCTAAAGAGCCTCCCTTCTTCACTGGCCTGAAGGACGTCGCTGGCTCCGCGGCCACCAAGGCGGTCTACAAAGCAACGGCGTCGGGCGCCAGGGCTCTCAACGCCGCTGCTCTACTGCAGGGGTCCTTGAAGGTACTCCTGGTCGAGGCTGGAGATGCCCCTACACCCCAGCAACTAGCTGAGATGCGACGCCTCACACAAGAAATCATTCTTCTTAACAAGCACTCCACAGAATGGGCTGGTAGAGTGCTTGGTTTATGCGTCACCCATGAAAGGACACGATGGCTCGACCACGTGGCTTTCAAGGGTGTCGACGATAAGAAGAACCTGCAGAACCTCAAGGTTTCAGCTGAGAATCTCTTCCAGGGCGCCATGGAATATCTGAAGGACAGCCACGCGGTGCGTAAGGCTCAGGATAGTCTTGTCTTGTCTTGCATACAGGCTCCATCCATACCGCCTCCCCCTAAACCCCAGGCCCGTCCTGCGTGGCAGCCAGACAGGGGCAGGCCCTTGAACCGGCAGGACGGTCCTGCTCGCCAGGCCCAGTCTTTCTCCGCCCCGCCCGCTGCCAGAGGCGAGCAGCGCAACCGCCCCCCGCACAACAGACCCCACCAGAGAGGCCCCAACAGGGGTCGCAACTCCAAGCAGGGTCAAATGACACTGCCACTCATGACACTGCCACTCCCTTCCAGAGGGAAGTTTTCTCCCCCGTCGGCCTGACCTCGATTATTCGAATAGTCGACTAATCAGTCGAGGGGTGTCTGAGTCGACTGCCAATCAAAAAAAAAAAGTTTTTCAATTTCTTTTTGTATTATTCGACAGAGATTGGCTTAATTTTTTATATTATTTTTTATATTAATTAACTAATAGTTTGCCAAAAATAGGATATACATCATTTATTGGGAGAAACCAAGCAAGTATATGTTAAATCTGACACTAAGCAAATGGAATGTTCCTCTATTGCGTACCATTTTTTGCATGCTTTGACTGTTTTGATTCGACTATACAAATCCTTAGTCGGGGACAGGCCTACTCCCCCGGTTCCCTCTCCCCCCAGACGGGGGATTTGCACCTGGACCTAGTGGTCACGGGCCTCAGTCCCAGGACGCCGAGGAAGAGGAGGAGATCTTCACCAGAGGCGGCAGAGGACCGCTCCCCGAGCCCCTGGAAGAAGTCGCAACACACACACATGTCAGCGTACAGAATTACCTGAATGTTCATGCTTCTGTGTCACCTGTCACCTGTTATTGTTGCTCGAAATGTTTTTTCCATGACAAAGAATGTTTGTGTATTAAAAAACAAAAAAAAACAAAAACAAAAATTGTAACAAAATACAGCCGAAATGAAAATGAGCCGGCGGCCACAGGGGACCCCCCTCGGGGGTGCCTGGTGGTCGCCGGACGGAACGTAGGCTTAGTGGCGGGCCTAAACCGTCACAAGCTACATGGGTCATGTCAAATTTTTCCTTGGTCCACCAGAAGGCGCCAGCGTGCCTTCTCAAGGTAAGATGAGGCCCAAACATAGATATAGAAACCTAGATGCCTCATTGACCTCTGCAGTTCGTTGGAGCAACTGGTATCGCAATAGTCCATATTCACACAGTGGCCATTTTGGAATTTAACATTGCGTTGCTGTGGCAACTGGGGTGGCATTTCACTGACTTAATGGCAATATGGCCGCTGTGTGAATATGGTCTATAGACGGGTTTCCTGTTTGTAAACATGAGGATATGCGCGCGCAGTGGAGGGGTGAGCCTATAGAGGGCGCTATTACCCGCAGCAGCTCTTTTATTTATTTTATGAATGTACATTCATAAAATAAATGTTCTTCACCGGGTTTAATTATAAATTATGCAGTTTGTAATATCTTGTTTACTCAATAAAAATTTGATTTGTCGGAAATTGGATCTGTTCGTCTTTTATTTGTATACAATAACAGCATTATGCCTATCTAACTCCCAAACACAACAACAGAGTGAGGGCACTTCCGGGTTCGTTCTACCCCGGGCATGCGCAGATTGCGCATTCTGCTCTGTGATGACGTCGCGCGGAAACCTGTCTATAGCCTTGTATTGCTTCCGCCCTCAGTCGCATGCATCACAGAAGCGTTCAGTAGGCCTCTGATTGGCCTACCGAACGTCCCCTTCTGTGACGCACTCGACTGAGGGCGGAAGCTGGTGCGCGCCCGAGATACGAACGCTTCAGAGCCGAAGGAGGCGTCTACCTTTATATGTCTATGGGCCCAAATACTGTTGCAGTGTCGGTGGATGCAGCCAAAATGGCGGCGTCGACTGGCAAACACGTGTCAACAATCAAAATGGCGGCGTCCATGGGCACTAAACCATTACAACCAAAATGGTGGCGTCCATGGGCCTGAACGTAACAACAAGCACTGATGCCGGGCCAATGAGCACAGCCAAGATGGCAGCGCCCATATGCTCGACAACAATAACAACCCCTCCGAACCCGCTGTCACTTCGCATTGAGCGATGGATGGAATGCAATGCCAACCCATGGGTGCGTCGTACAATAGCACAGGGGTACAGACTGCAATTTTCCACCAAACCACCCATGTCCAAAAGAGTACTGTTGTCACACGCGAGTGGTCAAGCGGCGGTGATGTTGCGGAAGGCGATTTCCTCCCTACTACGCAAAAACGCCGTGCGGGAAGTGTTACCGGGAGAAAGCCGGCTCGGTTTCTACTCGAGATACTGGGACGCAAGGTCCAGTACAAGATCTGCATGAGGGTGGCGGGGCTCATGGCTTCGGCCATTTCCCTGGTACGCCTGGGCAGGCGGGTGCAGTACGTTAGTCCGACAGCGCATTCCTCCGACAGCGCAGCGCTCCGACGTTTCAATACTAAACCCGAACCAAACCCGCACCCTAACCCTAACCGCACGCGGATGCCACATAGTCGGAGAAAAGGTCTGTCGGATTAACGCATGCCTCCCTGGGCAGGCTACACATGAGGCCTTTAGTTTTCAGAGATGGATGCACTCAGGGTTTTCGCAGCGTGCATGCAGTCACTCCAACAATGGAAAGTAGCTTCTTTCCTGTCGGAGAGCGTCCCGGTAGGGAGGATCATGACAGTCTTTTTGGCGGTGAAACACTTCGAGCCCCACATCAATGGATGTCACGTCCTGGTCAGGACGGACAATACCAGGACCATGGCCTACATCAACAAGCAAGGAGGTCTGAGGTCTCCTACTTTAAACAGTCTGGCACGGAGGTTGATACTGTGGTGCGACGCGCACCTGGAATCAATCAGTGCCTCTCATGTACCTGGACTTTGAACAGGGCAGCCGATCTTCTGTCCAGAGGCAAGACTTATTATTCAGATTGGTCTCTGCACCCTGGGGTCGCGGACCAGATCTGGGTCAGGTTCGGACGGCCCCAGGTAGACCTATTTGCCTCGGAGGAGAACGCGAAATGCTGTTCTTCTCAATGAGAGGACAGACTCCGCTGGGCCTGGATGCCCTGGCGCATTCCCTCCGCTGGAACTGATCCACCCCACTCTGAAGGAGTGGTGTCTGGAACGGTCCCCGGCTGTGGTCCCGTTCCAGGCTTCGGTCGCAGACATCCTGATCATTTCTATTAAAGTTGCAATTAGCCCTAGAAAGACTGTGATATTACATAGGTCTACATGTATTCCAAATACATGCCCGTAATATCACAGCCATTCTAGCGCTAAGTTGCAATATGACACAGCTCTGTTTACACCTCGTCTTTAGTACCTTTAATTGTACATACGCTTAGTTCTGATTATTTTAATTTGACACTTGCTTTGACACGGTAAACATTATGTTTTCTTATGCAATAAATGACAGCAATTTGGGAGAAAGGCTTCCATGTGGATCACCTCAGACGATGGTCGTCATTAGGCCAGTCTAAATATGATGTAAATGGTTGTTAGATTAGCCCGATGACAGATGACACACAGACCATCTTCTAGACCAGTGGTTCCCAAACTGGGGGTCCCCCAGGGGGGTCCCTAAATTATTTTGGGGGTCCCAAGATGATTAGCTTTATGTGCAACATTGTTTTCTAACTCAACAGTAAACAAACCAACATACAGTGTAAGTGTATACAGGGTATCTGCACATTTCTAAAGTGACAATTTAATGACTTTTAATCTAAATTGTCAAATATTACGTAAGAAAGATGCAAACATTGTGAAAATAGCCGATCTACAAGCTCACAACGCCTCGCAGTACGAGTCGCTGTGAGCTTGTATTTCGGCTATTTTCACAATATTTATCTGTGGAACAGAGTCAAACTAAATGCCTACAATTCCAAGTGCTTGCCAGGGTGGGGGGTCCCCAGTTCAAATATGGTTATTTTGGGGGGTCGCGGCCAGAAACGTCTGGGAATCCTTGT
Source organism: Gymnoscopelus microlampas (assembly GCF_963454915.1). Classification (NCBI taxonomy): domain Eukaryota; kingdom Metazoa; phylum Chordata; class Actinopteri; order Myctophiformes; family Myctophidae; genus Gymnoscopelus; species Gymnoscopelus microlampas. Next base: position 22,940,533 of record NC_139947.1, read on the forward strand.
TCTAGACAGCTCGCCTAAAGAGCCACAGCGTTGTCATGCAATTCAGCAGTTTATCTTGACTTGAGAGCTGAAGGGAAGGGACATTACAAGAATAGCTGCAGGACAGCATTGGAAAATAGTACACAATCAATAATCTTGGTAAAAGTACACTATCAATTATTCTAAATCCTTTTAACAGCATCAAAAACTTCTTCAAATTCAATCTCATTGTTAATTGCCTGTAGAAGTGACTTAAAGCATACACTGATCACTGCGTGCATTGCAAATCCAGGTGTTCATATTGGGGACTCTGAAGCCCAGACACCTAACATCTCCCTTGGCAAAGAAATCCGCCTTTCCCCTGAGCGGTAGATGTTTGGTTTTCCATGAGAGACTGGGGTTCGAATCCAGGTGGTTAAACAGTTATGTGGTACTGTAGGGCAGGCAACAGTACCAGGTGCACTAGCTGTCTGATGTTCCATCACTACGGTTCCCACCATTGTAGTTAGGAAGCTCTCCATGTCTAACTAACTGGAGATCCTGCGAGAGTTCAATAATTAAAGCGCTCCTTTTTTTTGTTGCTTTTTACCCATTTCTCTCCCCAGTTTTGTCATTATGCCAATTGATTCCTCCCCACACACATTTCTGTGTTGTCACTGCTGTTGTATCCTACTGACTCACCCACCAGTGAGGAGCCCCCACCAGGAGGACGTAGAGCCTTCGTCCTACTACTCCCGCCCAACACACTGCTGACAGGTGACACCCCAGCCCGTAGGATTACGTGCAGTGCCAATTATCACCCTCTCCGCCTGGCTTCCCTCCCCCGAACACGGGCCAATTGTGTTCGTCAAAGTAGAAATTCGACAAAGTCGGTGAACCACGGTGGATTTGAACCCACGACCTCCATGGTGGTGAGCAGCTACTTTACCACTGCACCACCCGAGCGCAATCAGCAAAATGTTTCTATGTCTCAGTACTAAGATATAGACCTAGACAGTGATACTACTTAATTTCACAATTTCACCAGGTTCATCGTTTTATTAACAAATGGGCATAAAAAGTACAACCATGTTATGTAACAGCAAGAAAATACAACAATTTGTGAAAATTCGGTGAATCTCCGTCAATCCAGATCAACTGTCAAAAAATATGTTTGCATTTCAACAGAATCTTCCAAGAAGACTCTGATATTGCACATAAAAGCATAAAAGCTTTCATAAAAGCCACATTGATCTTTGGAAGCTATTCATATAAAACATGTAAAAATAAATAATGGATTTATTAGGCTTTGTGCTTTTGGAGTGTCTGAGAGTTAAATTAACTATAAGACTGAATTACAAAAATGTATATGGCTATAATACTGAGAAAATGCACATTGTCCATTAAAAGAAAGGTCATTTTCAAACTAGAATAATTCTTTCAAATTGGTTAATTCTTTTCAAGCAGGTTCTCAAAAAACGTATGTGGTGGGTTCTTGTACAAGGAAGCCTAGGTTGAACTACAGGAGATTTCCTGAGAGAGGTTTAGCTCAAGCCTTTGCAGAGTCAGCTGACCTCTTGGAGAATCATGAATCTACCAAACACACACTTGTAATTTCTCTCTGTAAAAACTGTATTCAGAGCCGGTGCTGGAGAAAACTATTTTGAAAAACTAATCTCAGATCAAGAAAAGAGCAACTTCAACATCACAGAGTGAGCTAGGTGGCGCTGCTCAAGGGTCCACAAATGAAACTGCGATGTATCTGACACCCTCTGTGGTTCTGAGGCCTTCGTGGTAGTGGGTGAGACGGCCCGGGTGCATCAGGGCCCAGCCTTTGATTGGTGCATCGATTGAGCAGTTGTAGCGAATGAACCTGCATCCACCTCCCTGTTGTTAAAAACAAAACAAGAGGGCTTAGATCGGACAAGGCTCACTGTGCTGGATATAAACACATTCATAAAATACAAATTAATGGGTAAAACCACTGTTAGTGTGGAGATACCATAGGGGCACACTTTCAAGTTGCTATTTCATGTAAAATATGTTAAGTGTTCCTATGATCAGAAGAACCTTACATTTATGCTACACTTTTGTGTTTACACAAGTTGTATAACTACTAACAGTTACTATATTCAACAGTACTTCATCAATTACTACCCAGAAACTACTAGTTAGAGATTACTATGTTCTCTGTCATTCCCAGTTAGATGTCACAGTAGCTCATTTGTAGATACGGTTTTATGTCTAAATTTTGAGGGGTTGCTTGGGGGTTTGTTTCAAATCAACGTCTTTGTAAGAACTGTTGCCCAAAAATAGTTTTGAAGGTTGCAAATTATATTAAAGAAGCAAGTGGAGTCATGCCTTCACTTTTCTTTTTCTTCCTTTATCATCTATCTTCCCTTTGTGGGCAGGTTTTTAAGTCTATAGCCTAAAGCTAATTGGTGGACTCCGATTAGGAATGCCATACAACACATGGTATATGCAAACATGTGAAGGGGATCTACTTTTCTAACTCATACTGTATGCAGCTACTTTTCCGGTGGCAAATAACTTGAAACCATTTGCTTAAAAGACAGATCTTGGTGACTGTCAGCATATTTTACAGATATCATTCAGAATTGCATCTTCGCTGTAGCACAGTCAGTGACTGAGAATAACAGAGCAGCTCACTTAATACAGCAATAATGAATGATCTTGACTTCGTTTTTTTGTAATTTTAATCAAAGATGCGGGGCAGTGACATAGATACCAAAACAAGAAATACGGTTTCTAGCACATGCAAAGAAGAAAAAGTTGGAGACACCAAAATGGCCAAAACATGCTTGCAACAAAAACATTCAAAATACAATGAAGCATTAGCTATAATATGTGTGCATGTGAGGAATTCATCTGATGTGTCCTCAAACCAATGCAGTACTGCAATATTTTAGTTTAAGTGGTGTGCTATTTGTAGACTGCCAGTAGTCTTACACGTACAACTATGCAGAACGCAAACATGCTGTGTGAGTGTATATATTACAGCTTGGCTTAGCCTAACCCTCGCCCTAAATAGTTCTCTGCGATAACTTTTGTTAGTTTTATAGTTCATTTTAATATCCTTTTATTGTTTTTTAAATAATGAAATGGCAATGCACCTACCTATTGATCTGATATGCTTCTTATATATGTGCCATTAGATCCTCTGGTGATGGCCCTGACATTTTTCCAAAGGCTTGAACTAGAAGGCATAGTTTTTTCAGCACCAGCCTCTGTCAGAGGAGCTACAGGACTCTAATACATGTATGTGGACATTTTTAAAAGGATAGCTTTTTGGCACTGCTTTCACCTAAGGTGAATTTCTAACTATCGATATTGTGTTGTTGTGTGCGTTTTAATTAAAATTGCGTGAAGCACTTTGAATTGCATTTTATGTTCGAATTGTGCCATACAGTGAAAGTTATTACGTTTTGACTACTAATGCATTTCTTCTGTCTGTTCTTATACCTGAACCGACATAAGCCCAAGTGATTATTTCAAGCGTTCAGTCTGTGCCGAGCCAGTCTAATATTAATGTATATAGCATCTCTGAGATGACCCCATGACATCATCAGGAAATATCCCACACGCTACTCACCTGGTAATCAAGGACCTTTTGGTTGAGCGCAATGTTTATAGTGAATGTGGAGGCATCATGGTGCGGTCTTAAAAGGGGCTGTTCATCTGGCTTATATCTAACTACAAACGCCAATTCAAATTGAGCCTGCAAAGAGACAGACAGACAACAAAAGTCTGAAAAGAAAGTCATGCAAGATTTTGTTTTTGAAACGGCCTGTCAGGCCAGAGAGAGAGAAGTGTGTGTGACTGGATCTCCTGCTGAAAAAAGAATGCGCATTAGCACCATTCCTGTTCCGGCGTTCACATCCGGAAGTTAAATAGAAAAGACCAGAAGTGAAAGGAAGAAGGTCACCTGCAATCCCCTCTATTACCTGACGGTTCACACTCTACTGCCCTCCACCGGTCATTTACCTGGTAGTCGGTGTCTTTGCTGTTGAGAGCTATGTTAATAGTGAAAGTAGAGGCATCGTGGTGAGGGGCAAGCAGGGGCTGTTCGTCAGGTTTGTACCTTACCACGAAGTTCAGGGGAGAAGTACACTGATGATGGGGAAACGTATAAAAAAGGTCAACAGAGGGGACTTCAGCAACACAGAGTGAGAGGAACATTTCCTCGATAACAGAAGATTTTATTATGCTTTTTTTCTTGTCCACAAACTGAAAATAGAGAAAGGAGTTCATGAATTGTCACCCATTCTAAGAATCATACTGTACGTCATCTATCAACAAGGAGCACATGATGCACTGGTCGTGTTACTTTATTGGGTGTCCTGGATCTTCTTCTTAGGATGTAACGTCACCGGTTTGTAGTTTGAGAGATAAAGCCTGAATGCAGGTGTTAACAGCAGGACTTCAGATGTGTTGAATGTTGACCACTCCTGAGCTGTTATGGGAGTGGGCTAGCTGGAAAATGTAACTGTTCGGCCATTATTTAAAAGGGAATTATCACTTGAATATGAATTTGTGGTGTTAGCTGTCAGTGTGCCGTCATGATACATTGCATGCGCAATGCAGGTTCATCCAGGAAACCCATCGGCTCAGCTGGTTTGTCCACTCTTTAGCATGCATTCTCTCATGTGAACCAATCACCATTCACGTACACTGAATGTCAAACTATAGTACAAATACTCATCCTAGTCAGCTTGCTGTATATTTCATCTCCCGCTGCTGGTGTGCGTGATAAGCCCTGTGGAGTTATGTCCCTGTCCAACATCTATGATTGTGTAGCAGCAATCCATAAAGGCAGATCTAGTCTATCAAACTAAAAGACCTTCTGCCATGTTATTATCACTCATAAATATACTACTTTATATATGCGAGTTGTCCTGACTGAACTTACTTTGTCCATTTTACTGGTGGTTAAGCGGTTAGCTTGTTTTTCATCAGTAACCAAATTTGACCTTGTCCTGTCACCACCTACTCTTATATGATAAAATACTCACCAAGAAACGGTGACACAAAAACAGAAATAAAACCTAAAACATGTGACAAATATGGCTGTATTATAAATATCTCTTTTTTTCTTGGTATGTCAGACCATTCCCACAAACCAGAAGAAACACTTCCCTTTTTAATAAAAAGAAAGTATGCTGTATTCTGCCCCAATAATTCTAACTTGTGCAAGCCGTACATTTTAACTAGGCTATAATGATAAACATTTACACAGTTATATGGTGTGTTGCTTGGCAGCATTTACAGGCTGCAAACAAAAGTCATTTTAACTTTAATGACAGGGCTTTTGCAGCACGTCTGTTCTCAGTGAAAAAATGCTGCAATGGCATTGCACAATTGGACTTTAAAATCTCTTTTGAAGGATACCTTTCCATTTAGAATTTCAGATCATATCATCACATGGGGATGAAATGACACTAACAGGGCCCCTTCGTTTCCCTGTGGAATGCTAGCAATGCTAAACAAATATAGAAACCCGACACCACCATCATTGGAAGATGTTATTAAGAATTATTGTCAATTCTTTCTCTAAATTATTAACCCATTAAGACCTGAGGCCGCTTCTAAAAAAATATTTTCACGATTTTTCAAAAATAGCAGATCTACGAGCTCATAGCGCGGCACTCGGTGACGCGCTATGAGCTTGTATATCTGCTATTTTTGAATAGCCAAAGAAATCTAAAGTGACACAGATGCGTTCCAGGTCTTAATGGGTTAAGAGAAATAATTGACAAATTTGACAATAACTCTAAATATATCTGTTTAGGAGCCAACAACACATATAAATATATCTTACCTTAGTGTAGTAACCAGGATACATTTTCTCTGTAATTGGCGCAACGTAATCCAGTAGAATTTTGTGCCATTCTTTCTCATAGTTCACTTGGGTCATGTGGATGTCAATAGTGGGGACATTTTCATAGCCACCTTGGATTCTGGCATCCTGAGAGAAAACATTTAAGAAATTACAACCAGTGTGTCGAAGTGTCCAGGAGCAAAACACTTAATACCTAATGCTTAATCTATACTCTGTCGAATGACAGTATCACTTTGTGCTCATCAGAGCCATCGGACCAGCCATCTGCTGGGTGAAGTAGCAATGTCCCCTCACCTGAGGACCAGAAAATACTACCTTTCCTTTCTGTTGTACTGTACATGCATTATGACAATAAACACCCTTGAAACTTGAACTTGAGAATGCTCACATAGTGACAAAACAAAATAAAACAAAGTTAAGCCGTGATAAAATATGATAGCAGATGTAGATTGTATCTAAATGCCATCTGTGGTGGATACACTACCGTAAACTTGTATAAATGTTACAGGGTAAGCAAACTGAAGTACAAAGCAAAATTCTGACTGTTAAGCGACTGAAATGTATATTCATAAAAATACTATGGCAGAAGGAATGACAGAAATACTTTTTGGTTAGTTTCAAGGGCAGCATTCTCATAACTTCTTATCCTGTGGTCGGTTACATACAATAGAGGAGGTAGTACCATTTTCCCGTTAGACAGCCGAGCCCCCCCCCCCCCCCTGTTCTTGTACATATCTTTTTCCCCCCTTTTTTATTTTTTTGTTGTACATAGTGTTTGCTGTTTTTTTTGTAATGATATTCGAACTGTGGTGCCACTATATATGTATATGAATTGAATACCAAGGCCCTCATTGGAAACAAGTCCGCAAGGACTTTTATGAACGGACCTGTTAGACAAAGTATTTTAAATGTAACTGTGCTGTTTTACATTTTTTGCCAAATAAAATATTCAATCAATAGTGTAGCTTACTTGAACTAATTTTCTCACTTCACAGGGTCTCTTATGTTATATAGGTGTCAACAAACAAATCAGTCTGAAAGAGAATCAAAACTTACCGTGTTTGCGCCACCTGACCACTTTCCAAAGTGTTCCATTTCTTGGACTATGTGATCACAGGCGATATCGGAGAAGATTGGGAACCAATAGACATCCGGACAGGGCTGGGAGACAGAAAAAAAGAAAAGCAACTTAGTGACCTTACTGCACCTTAAAAAAACTATTGGTACATTTCAAATCTGTCTCTGTGCAGTGAACATTTCTGTAACAAACGATGACTAAAATCCTACCTTTACCAGGACTGGGAACAGAAATAACTCAAATCAAAAGCATTATTAAAATGTTCCATCATGGGCCTATTATAGTTTACAGTATCAGAAATATGTACTTGCCTAAAGCTCAGCTTTTTAAATTATCTACCATCAGTAAGTGATTATAGTTCCAGCCTGCAGAGGGACTCACAGTTAAAATAAGCTTGTCTTTCATGATCCGGGTGTAATTTGGATGGATGTAGCGCTCTTCCCAATCCTGAAGAAACAAAGCAAATAGAAATGTCCCCAAAAGGTATACAGTAAAGTGCTCGGGTCCAATTGGTTCTAAATTAACACATGATTTTAGACAGACAGACAAGTTCTTAGTGATCCCGTGGGGGAATTCAATTGTGAATGGCTAGCACCACAGTAGAAATTAAACATTAGCCTGGCTCCAGCCCCTGACTCACTAGCCACTTCCATTAACAAAATGTAAATTCAGGCTAAGTGTCAGGCTAATGAAACATAGGACAGATACAGCCAGGTAAGAGTAGGAGAGATAAAGCTAAAATTCAAGAACATCATTGTTTTTACTGTATATTCTGGACAAGTCAACTATCATTCATTAGCATACAAGAGGTTTCTATTTTTATGATATAAAAAAAGACTGCTAGATAGACTGCTAACATATGCTGATGCCCACCGCAGAGTTTTCAAAGATCTGCCAGAGGTCATTGTGGAGATGGCTGGTCTGGTAGTTTTCGGTTGACAGGATGCGACCAAAGGTGTGTAGATTGGACACGTACATGAACACTCCCTGGAATTCAAAACAGATTTGAAATCACCACACTGACTGAAAAACCATCATGTCATCATGCATGCTGACATGCATGTGTGTGTGTGTGTGTGTGTGTGTGTGTGTGTGTGTGTGTGTGTGTGTGTGTGTGTGTGTGTGTGTGTGTGTGTGTGCGTGTACACACATATTTGAACAATGAATAAAAAACATGGCCAGATCAATCACTGACCGCATCGCGAACGTTGCCACAGAAAGCCATGTCAGGGTCCAAGTTGTCAGAGCTGAATAAGTCAAAAGCGGAGAGCTCCGAGTGCAGGAGGCCGGCCTTCAGCAGGTACACACTGGACAGGTAGGGGATATTCCACACACCCCTGCAAGCAGGCAGAGTCAGCAACGTCACTGTATCCTTTACCAACACTAGCATGACACATTAGGAACCATACCTCGCCAAAATATGTTGTAGCGAAAAATCTATTGCAAAGTCTATCGTAGAAAGTTCTGATGTCTAAATTTATGCCTATATTTGTAATTATTTATGTTGGAAAAGATCAGAGAAGTACTCTGTAAAAGCGTTATATGTCTATGTATATTACCATTACTATTTATTTAGCCAGTGGGAAAACCGGAATTGATTAATCACGGCTGCAAGTACACAGTAAAATCCTTGAGTGTAAATTTTACTCTGAGTGTACAAATGGAACCATTTGTAACCATCAGAGTTACAAATGGGTTAGGGCCCACACTGAGGATTTTACTGTGTATGTAGAGGAGCGCAAAGCTGTGGCCACTTACACCCTGCGTCCCTGAACGATGTCCACATAGTCCTCAGACCTGGCATAGTAGCCGTCTGCGCTGAGGGCTCCCCAGAAGTTACTCCACAGTCGGCCGACACGGGTTATCATAGGTGCAATGATAGGCCTATGGAAGCATTAGAAAGCATTAGAATTGTTTTTTTTTTTTACAATTAACCCATTAAGACCGGGAACGCATCTGTGTGCCATTTTAAGATTTCTTTGTCTATTAAAAAATTGCAGATATACTGTACAAGCTAATTTCTTACCGATTTTGCTCGATGAGAATTTTGAGGGTGTCCTCGTTCTTCAGGACCACTTCGATGTCCAAGCTGAAGAAATATTCACAGTCCTTGTCTTGTCGACACATATCACTGAGAACAATGACACAGGGAAAGAAAAGGGACATTGACATGTTAAAACCAATAGATTTTATGAAATGAACTGAGACTGAGAGTGTGAGTGAGTGAGTGAGTGAGTGAGTGAGAATCGGGCAAGATTTTCAGTATAAGGTAAAGTTCTGCTCTTTATGTCATCTTACAGGCCAAAATTGCGTGATGTAACACTGTCCTCAGTCCCGACGAGTTTGACATCCTGATACAGAGTCCCATGTCCCTCCAGGAATGAGCTGACCTGCTTCTCATGATGAGCCTCCTGAAGGATAAGATGACAGTTATAATGATTCCAACAGTCAAACTAATAATAATCATCAATAGTCACCATCATTGCCATCATTTTTGGATGATTATATTTCAAGGCAGAGTTACAAGGTACTCGAACAACCTTGCCTTTTTGCTGGTTGTGTTTTCTCCCCTGAGGCTCATAAGGAATTAAAACACACCGCCCACCTGTCCCGCATGCCGTCACTTTGTCTTTTTACCTTCGCCTACTTTGTTTTCTATTTGGGGAGGAGGGAGGAGGAGAGGAAAGGAACATTTTTATGTTTTTTTATTTTTTTCCTTAGAACTCTTTGTGGATTTTGCAGATTTCTTTTTTTAGGATTTTTTTTTTCATGTCCATGTGGTGAAGTGAACAGGGACTAAAGACCCATGAGGGAGGAAGGGTATGGGGAGAGTTGAGTGTTGTTCAAAGCTAACTGAACCATCCTTGTCCCTAAGTTGCGTGTTAAATGTTATGTAGGGTGTGAATTGTTTTGTATTGTTTGTCTCTGTATGTAGGAAAACGAAAAAGGCATACTGTTTATGTGTTTGCTATAACTGCCCTACTACTACCTATGCTGAATAAAAATCATAACCAAAACCAAAAAAAGTAATTAAAACACAGTTCACAAAGAGAAGAAAAATAAAATACATCTTATCATGAAATAAATTTGATTCATCAAACCTGGCTGATATCATACATTCTTACTCCATAACATTGTATTATGCTCTTTTGTAGCATTTAACAATGCATGCTTTTGCATGCCCTCTAACAATGAGCCAGTGGTTCTCTTTCTAGAAGCTGTCAGCATGTCACATTCCTGGTCATTGCAACGGGAAGACAGAGAGGCAAGTGAGCACATGTGACTCGGTAGAGCGTTGGTAGGAGAGCAGTTCCAGAGGTTTAGGGTTGTACAGTATGTACTGTCTGTCTGTCAGTGTAAAGTAAATAAGTACATTTACTCGAGTACTGTACTTAAGTACAATTTTGAGGTATTTTTACTTTACTGGATTATTTCCAATTTGCAGTATTTTACTTCACCTCCACTACATCTCAGAGGCAAATATTGTACTTTTTTACTCCACTACAATTATTTGAAAACTTAAGTTACTAGTTACTTTGTAGATTTTGATTATTATTACAAAACCCATCAGCCCTATATATATATATTTTGGCCATTTGAAAATAGCAGATCTACAAGCTCACAATGCGTCGTGATGCGACGCATTGTGAGCTTGTAGATGGGCTATTTTCAAAAGATTTTTTTAATACATTTTGAACTTCTGAAATGGGACATTCTGCACAATGATTACTTTTAGTTTTGGTACTTTAAGTACATTTTAATACCAATACTCAAGTACATTTTGAATTCCGGACTTTTACTTGTAACAGAGTATTTCTACATTGCCGTTTCAATACTTTTACATAAGTAAAACATGCGAGTACTTTTACCACCACTGCTGTCTGTCTGTGCACATCTCATGTCAGAGATGATCAAAAGATATGAACCTAGTAGGTCGCTGAGATCCTCTGGCACTGAATGTTTAGAAGTTCCAACTGTCAGTGGTAAGACATGGAGAGGCAGCTTTTAGTTCTTATGCCCCCAAACTCTGGAACTCCCTGCCAGTCAGTCTGAGAATGGCTGAATCAGTAGATATTTCTTTAAGCATAATCTTAAGACATATTTATTGGAATAGAAATGGCGGCCAACCCCCATAGGGCAACTGCACTAGTTCTAACATTTTCATCACCTAATCAAATAAATATATTTCTCTCTGACAAGTAATGTATTTCAAATGGGGGAATTCCTTGCTGCTGCATCGCTGATGGATTTCCCCATAGGGGATCAATAAAGCATGACTTACCTTGAAATGAATATGGGCCTTGTTTTTGTAAGGTTTTTGTGATAAAAGAGAACATGGAAAATTGAGCTTGTGATATCAAAACCACAACAAATCCATTGAAGCGAGGAACACTGTACTGTATTTAGGATCAGCACAAAGCACAGCAAAAAAATGCCGATCTATAAGCTCACAATGCGCCGCGAAGCAATGCGCTGTGAGCTTGTAAATTGGCTAAGGACACCATCGTAAAAAAGTCTAAAATAGGGCATTAGTGGTTAAAAGAAATGGTGGGGTTGGGGAAAGAGCCGACGGTTATTCATGTTACCACGTGGGGTGCAAAGAACAAAGGTGATTCTGGTCCTGACAGCCTTCTCTTCTCACCTTGTTGTAAATGAAGAGTTTGAGCCTGTTCTTGGGATAGTTGAGTTTCAGCAGACGCTCAAAGAAGACTGCTACAAAAGGTGTAGGCTGTTGAATGAAAATGCCAATCACCACCAGCGGGTATTCAGTCTCCTGTAAGGGGAGGGAAAACAAGACATGGAAGTAAGGCTGAGGCTGAGGTCTGGGAGAAAGGAGTTAATTCTATTCTGCAAGACATTCTGGCATGTTTTACTAAGAAGTCATGTATTAAACTACAGTAGCTACTGACTGACCAATCTGGGAACCCATTAACAAAAAAAGAAGAAGAAAAACACTGCTGAATCTGTCTTGACTCTTGAGAGATTAATGACTGACTGACTCAGACAGTTGCAGCATCAGGGGTTCTGTCATAGTGAACTAGAAGTTGTTCCATTATTAACTGTCTATGGAACACCTCCCAGATTCGACTCCAGATGACATCATTACATTCTTGTAACTCTGCAACTCGGCTTGCTTCTTTTCACTGGGTGGCTGTCAGTTTTCACAATTGATTGAAAATATTTTACAGAAGGCTTTTTAAAGCCTTAAACTCAAATTAAACCCATCATATGATGGTGACGCTTGCAGACAAGACAACTTCTTGTCGGCAAGAGACATCGGCGCCATGCAGGAGAGTATAAATGAGGCATTACAAAGCCAGGCTCCTAGCTACATTTTAGATATGCTGGACCCCTATGACCCTGGGCACAGCCTTAGATCTTGAGATGGGGCTCTCTTGGTTGTTCCTAAAACTCTCCAGGGGTGATCAGGCTTTTGCGGCATGGGTACCTGAACTTTGTAAAGCCCTGTCTGAGGATCTAAGGCTAGTCTTTTAAACCACTTCTGAAAATATACTTTTGTCATCATGGCATTTTCATAGTGTTTATTCTATCTTCTTATCACCTTTCTTTTATCCATGCTCATTTCCTTAAATGCCCTTTTTTTTGCCTTCTTTACTATCTGTACCTCTTTCATGCTATGTTCCTGTAACTTGTTTCTGTAAAGCTTAGCACTTTGTAACCTTGCTTTGAAAAGCTCAATACTTAATACTAAAAACTGACCAATGCAATAAAACATATGTGAATTTTATTTTATTTTCCCTGTTAAACAGTAGTAGTAGTAAATTACAGTAGTACATTTTTTAAACCCTGTCCATTGTTCACCATAGCTGGGGTATTCAACACTGAACACGTTTCTGCATGTTTCACATTTTTAGAGCCCCAAACCTCAAGCTGAATACCCCAGTTATAGCTATTAAACACCTTCATTCCTGACAACTTGTTAGAACTTAAATCACACTCAAAACCTCAAGCACTTTGAAAGAGCTTACATTCCTGTTGTCACAAATGCAAACCTCAATATATGAACGGTAAACTAAGACACTAACTGGCCTAGAATTGTATGTTCATTGTCCACTGGCACCAATATATTTGCAATATTGATCTGGTGTTGAACTGAAAACATCATGCTTTAAAAAGGGTGACACTCAACAGCATATTAGCATCACATATTCACATAAAATTGATAAGGCATAGGTGTCGAAAGAACAGAAATCGCCATTTGAATGTTGTTTTTATTTTTTCAAAGTAACAAAGCTAATGACGACTAATTTCCTGACCTACCGATGTGAAAACGAATGCTTTCATCACGTCACACATGTTCAACAACAAAGTTTGAGTTCATGCACTGCACACAGCAAGTTAATATGAACGTTGTTGCCACCCACAGCGTCCAAGTTTAAGAAACGTAAAAAATGATGTCAACAGCAAGCCATAACACTTAACTAATATAGTTGGTTTCACTATTATGTTTAGCCTGTTATTATAGCATTTGTATGTGTGCACGCGGGTGTTTATTATTGTATAACTATACATAATTGTTTTTATCCCACAATTTTTGAAACCCATTTGTTCACCCAGTGCCAATTGCCTAAGCTGAGATCCTGGACGATACTCTTCCTCTGCCAGCCTGGGGAGAGCCCCGAACTGAGCTCAAGCTTCCCTCAATGCATGAGGAGTGAGCAGGCCGCTTCTTATCAACTGACAGGGGGGAGTTTCCCCGGTAGGACGTAGCGCTTGGAAGGAACATGTTATTCCAACCAGTTCCTTTCCCCTCCATCAGGCGCCCCGGCTGACCAGGGGGAGTTTTTTTTTGTGAGGGTACCTACCCTAGGGGACACGGGGAGAACATGCAAACTCCACACAGAAAGGCCCTTTCGCCAACCCCACCTAGGGTATGGGCACTGACGGAGGAGAGAACACGCCCCCAGCACCCATTCCCCGGTGGGAATCAAACCCAGGACCTTCTACCTGTGAGGCGACAGCACTACCGACTGCGCCACCGTGCCCCCCTTATACATTATTTTATACAATTATATACAATATAAAATATTTGAATATAAAATATTATAAAGCATTGAAATTCAAATGGGATTGTAGAGGAAAACTGACTAACACATAATAGGATGAACAGTGGTGGGGGAGGGGAGGCAAAGATCCATGTGACCAAACCGAAGTGGCAAAGCAGCAGGGAATCTGCTTGCCATTAGTGGGTAGGTGAGATACATTTCCAGCCCTGATTAAAAGTATGACTTTTATTTCGACAAATGGGGTATTGTGGTAGTCCAGGCAAGTCAAGCCGCTCTGTATGCGACACAGAGACAGCAGGAGTGAACAGGGGTCTTCCATTTCCTTTATTTCCCCTGTGTTAGTTAGTCTTGCAAATGAAAAATGAAAACCTTTAAAGGTGTATCCCCTACAACTTACCTTGAGTCCTGAGAGTGGCTTTAAGTCCTCATGACACACTGTACAGCCTGTCTCAAATGTCCACACTTTTGGGATGTAGTTGCCCAGGTAGTTGATCTGGAGCTGGTAAACAAAACCAACAACAAACAAATCTGATCAGATTTTTGGAATCTATAACACTTTGATATACATGTATGCTAAAGAGTAAGCTAAAGAGTTTATACATATGATACAGCAACACTAGAAGGGGAAAGTACACAAGTCATTACAAAAACAAAAGAAAGAAAAATAGGCATTTAAAGATGTGTGGTACAATGTGTGTAGAATTAATCCAGAATAGGGAGTCTACAATTTTACTTTGTATATCGTTCAAACAAAATGACCCTCATCTACTGTGAGGCTTTATTTATACTTTCCTTTATATACGTAACAACGCGCCGCATTATGAGCTTGTAGAGCTGCTATTTTTGGCAGGCTTAAGTGTAAAAGCACATTTACTGTGCTAGAGGGAGACTGGGGTCTATGTCTTTTGGCAGCCCAGATGACATTCTACGATTGGACTTGCTCATAGTCACCAATCTGGACCATAACACCAGGTCATTTCATATTTCCAAACTGAGTTAAGCTGAGTTTGTCAGCCAAATGTGTTCACTGTTGAATTGGTTAAAGTGGGGGTTTTACCTTGGTTGGTCCGTTGCCATGGACAATGACAGGCAGGGTGTCATACAGCACGTTCCTGGCTCGTACCCGCCCATCCTCGAACTTCAGCACCACCTCATCTGGAAACACACAGATGTCATAATCCTGAAGTTAACAACGCCGGAGTTCCAAATTAGTGACTTAAGATACAAAGATAGCACCCACTAAACATTAAACCTCAAAACTCGACACACACACACACACACACACACACACACACACACACACACGGTGGAAATCACTACCTCACTGACTAACTTTGATTTTTCAGGCGACACATGTCTTTAAATACATAGTTCCTGACAGGACGCATGCAGCCGTTTGTGGAGTGGATGGGACCGCAGGGCTTACACAAACACACCCCGTAAACGCAGCTGCACTCCTCCTCTGTGTCCCGTGGGGGGGGGAAGCAATGGAACAGCCTCCTGCCCCCAATCCCACCTCCTCAACCCCCACCCTGTTCCCCCCTCCCTCCCTCCGTCCTACACTCTTTCTTTACTTCCCGGAGGCTACGTGTGCACAAGCACATCCCTTCCTCGCAGCAAACTCATAAATTCCTGACACAGACGGCACAGTGAGAGGGACAGGGTAGAGCGAGGGAAAAGCAACAGGCAGGCAGAGAAAGACATGTCTGAAAGGGAGCCTCACGTCTAAAAGAGCATGCCCTTTCAAGATAATTACCAGCTCCTTCATGAGCTGTAATGAACTGTAATGTACTGTGATATCCCATAAAAATGTATTTAGAAACGTATACAAAACAATTGTAATGAATCCTTGCATCTGTGTATGCATGTCACACTGTTTACACATCTGTTCACACATTCGTCCACCAGAGGGCACTGAAAATGCTAAATTTGCCAGCCAACCTTGTGCTGAAACATGTGGCTCAACTATGTATACCTCTAGGTTGTCTTGTTCTCAGTCCAATGAGAGTATTTGTTTGGACTTAAAAACACATTATTGTTGACAAACAACATTTTGCAAAGCGCAAAACTCTCCTGTGATTATTAGTACATAACAATCCACAAAGTCTTTCTTTCTCCCTGCTCTTTGAGCCAACTGGAAGGAGTGCTGAAGAGGAAGAGAAAGCAGGGGGAAGTCTTTCCTTCACCTTCATCTTTTATTCTCACGGCACAGCATGTTAAACCATGCAGGGACGGCTATAAACTGGAAAACAGCAACTTTGCAAATGTTCCATCCGGAGAAAGGAGAGGGAAACAAAGCTGGCATCAACAAAGAATAATGGTATGGTCACAAATGCGTGAATGAATGCGAGTGGCCAATGCCTGCCGAGGCAAGGTGTGAGTCAAATTTCAACATGGACTTTGTTTGATTTGATTTGTTTGTTTGTTGAACTTTGATGCAAGTCACGTAACGACAGTGGCGTGAATTTGCTTGTCAACCAAAAGCTCCACCCCTTCACTTGCATAGAATGGAAGTGATGCAAATGTTTCAATCACACATGTGTGACTGTACCCTAAAAGCTGCTTACTTTAGGTGTTGCATCAGGCAACTTAATAATGAAACTGTATTTAATTTAACGTGTGACCTCTACAATTCAGTTCTAACACAAGCTCTTGCCCTGTGTGCTGCACTGACAACAATACCTGAATCCCAAGAAGTCAAATTCAGGGCACTCACCGAGGGCTCCATGAAGATTCTGGAACAGTCTGCATTTGTTATCTAATGTGATATTTATGGATTTCTGAAAGCGGACAAAAAAGAAAGAAAAAATAATTGTTATGATAATACAACTTGCAGAACCTAAAAATAAATTACTTGCATGTAAAACTAGTATCAAATAGATCAAAACAATAGATGATATATAAATTAATGATTTTCTGACATAAGAACCATAAAAAGAACAATGCAGTGATATGATCCGTACCCTTTTCTCTGAGTTGATATAAATCTTGGTGAAGAAAAGCTGGTCACTCTCATTATCTTCCCCCGTCCAATCAGCAACCATCTCTTTGAGGTTGGGAAGGTGGCCAATGAAACCTAAGGACAGAAATAGAACCAGAAAGAAAGAAAGAAAAAGGAAAGTTAGGAAGTGTTACAATACTGGACGGGTCACAGGTTACTGTACACTGTATTCATTTTTGGGTCAATGCTGTGGTTACATTTGTACACTTGTAAATTAAAATAACCCCAGGATATTACTGTGTAGGCTCTCCCGTTGCTTTCATTAACATTAACATCAACCCCATACTGCAAAAGTGAGACCTAGCAACGAGGTGTCAGCAGACTTGGCCAGGTGCCTGCCTTGACTACAAGCCTGTCATTTCTTTGCTATAAAAATACACAAAACCCCTTTAAATGACCCAACAGTAGGCTACAGCAAAACATTCATTAAATAGGAGGCAAAAGCTATTTTAGGACTTAAAGCTAAGATGCCGACTGCAGGATGATAACTACTACATCTATAATCTGACACACAACATTTCATCAATCTAAAAATTGTAAAAAATAATAATTTAAAAAAAGTGTAATGACAGCAAGCCATATCGAAAGCTCTCTTAATTCCATTTGGATTGTAATTAATACATTGTTAAAATGCAATGAATACGTAGACATATGACCTACCCCCGGAGCCCAGGAACCGGTTGCCCTCCCTGACATGGGGGTGCTTGTCCTCCAGGTGTCTATCAGGCCAGATGAGAGTCTCTGAGGAGAAGACAACCTTGTGTCTGGCCTGCTGAAATTTCTTCAAAAGCTCTTTGGGGCTCGAGGCAAAGACCACATCATAGCTGTGTGAAACACAGAGAAAAATAGAAAACTTTACTGTGCCATGTTGACCAGCAAGTGTGAAGCCAGTTGCACAATAATGAATGGGTTTCCTTTATGAGCATAAATTGCCTGTGATGGTGTTTACTTTACTGACAGAAACAACTTGAAGCTTGTGACATCAGTTGTATGACGTATCCCATGTTTTACTCAATTGACCTCCATTCTAAAATGTAAGTTCAATATTTCAAAGTATAGTTATGTGTAATTTGCTAAATGAGCTCCTGACACACAGACCAACCCTCTTATAGTCGGCTAGACCCCTGCAGAGCCACAGCGTAATAATGACCAGTGTTTTAGTGACCAATATGCATAGTGTATTAGCTGATAGGGAGGAAAAGAGTTTTAAACCATCTGGTTGCACAGCAAGTCAACTCTATCAACAGCGATAGCTGCAGTCTACCTGTCAATGAACAGGATGATCTTATTCTCATCCTTCATTCCATCCAGGGCAGCTTTGAGGAGACGGATCTTCTGCCCTCCTCCTGGAGCTGTGGTGTAGTCCCCTCCTTTCCATGTCTCCCCTTGACCTAGCACCTTCAAAGCCACGGGAGAGAAAACCATTTAAAATAGGACATTTGACTTCTGAGACTTTTGACAAAACCATTTAAGCCTCCTCCCCTGACCCCTACAACATACTCATTGCTTCACATAAGATAAATGGCCATGATCAAACAATGGGTGTCTATGTTCTCAGTAAGTTTTCCGTAGGCAGAATGGCAGCTGCCAGGCATGGGTTTTTCCACGCGTATGAAACAGTTATTATCGCTGCATACAAAACAGGCGGAAAGGAGCCTGAACCAAGATCTTATGTGTTCCCTCTTTTACCTTGACAGTGTAGTTGAAATGCTGTGCCGACCTCAGAAAACGCCTGAAGCCATCAGTCTCTTTAGTCGCAACTGTCAACACTAGAAGGTTGCCTGGAAGACATAAAAGTTACAGTGATGTCAGTGGTTCGGGATTTGTTTTGACAAAGGGATACTAAGTAGACTATTGAGCGAGTGCATCAATAAATTAAATAACAAAACATTCTGCTGGCTAAGTAACATAAAAGAACATTATTATGCCACATAAATGAAAATAACTGTACACTTTCTTTATTGGCAGAAACGAATTGGAGCCTTCTAAGCCCTGTGTCATGTCATGTCATGCTGGGATTTCTTGATCCAATAAGCCAGGCCAGTGGACTACGTGCCATGTAGAGCAACAATGAGAATAACGTGTGTCTGCTTGTACTTGTTGTAAGTTAGTTTAGTACGCTAATTATTATCGCACAATGCCACTATAAAAGATAAAGCATCGATGGATGAACATAAAGAATGAAAACGGAATAAAATGCTTATAATAACATCTTAAAATACTTGGAAAATTAGAAGCAGCTACTCGACAGATTTCACACAACAACAGTCTTTTGTTGGCTACCTACATGTATGCATGTCAGTCGAAGTCAGTGTCATTGTAGGCAGTGGTGTAAAGTAACTAACTAACTACATTTACTCAAGTTCTATATTTATTTAAGTACAATTGAATGTTGAGGTATTTTTACTTTACTGGAGTATTTTACATTTTCAGTACTTTTACTCCACTACATTTCAGAGGCAAGTATTATACTTTAACTCCACTACAATTATTTGAAAACTTTAGTTACAAGTTACTTTGTAGATTTTGATTATTATTACAAAACATACATTAACCACTTCAGTGAGCTTGTAGATCTGCTATTTTCAAAAGATGTTTATACATTTGAAAACATGTGGAATGGGACATTCTGCATAATGAGTACTTTCTACTTTTGGTACTTTAAGTCCATTTTGATACCATACCAACACTTTTGTACTTTTACTCAAGTACATTTCTAATTCTAGACTTTTACTTGTAACAGAGTATTTCTACATTGCAGTATTGATACTTATATTCAAGCAAAACATTTGAGTACTTTTCCCACCACTGACTGTAGGCTACAGATGTGATTTTACAAGTCCCTAGTCGCCACTGCAGGGCCGGGGGGGTACATGGACATGGTCTGGTCGTCACATCCACGTCAGCGGCATGGAAACCTCCACAACGACCCGGTGAAAAGTCTCATGGATTCTTACAACGTAATTTCAAACCAAAATGTAGCCTATAACTCCATCGCATAGGAACAGGCTACAGTGTAACTAAACGTGCATAACGGTATGTGTGTGCATCATGTTCTGTAGGCCTGCAGTACAGACAACAGACAGACCGTGTCTCATCAGCTTTCCTACCGTCGGGGCTTTGCGGCTCTTTGGAACAACTTGTCAGCGGTAAAAGTACTGCGAGAGTAAACCCAGAAAAGAGTACTAAATACACAGCTCTCATGTTGCCTTCCGATCCTCCCAGGCAGCAGTGGAAGAAGTTCTTTTTGAGTTGTTGCTCCGATCAATGTAATGTAGACGCTTCTGGATGCTTTAGTTTTAGGGACTGATCTCAACTCTGTGTCGAGTCGACTCTGTTGACTCCTGCAGTACAACCACTAGATCCACAACCCCTCCCATTGAGAGCTATACATGTGTCTCTTTTACCCCCCCCCCCCTCCTCGTCGCGCCCCGCCCCCTCTCTCTCACGCACGCGCATTCACACAGACTCACATCTGTAGGTATCATACAGATGTAATGTATCTAATGTTCAGATAGTGACTACTTGCTACCCTGAGGAAAATCTATTCAAAATGTTCAGTCCCATGTATTTTGTTTTAGAGTTACTTTGTTAGCAGCTTGCAAAAAAAAAGCACAGGAAAGTACAGTTCAATACAAGGTCTGCTGAGAGGATTACATTTTTTTTAAAGAAAGCCTATGGCTTAATTCTTTCCACATATGCAGTGGTGGTGGAAAAAGTACTCAATTTTTTTAAATAAAAGTAACAATACAACAATGTAAATATACTCTCTGGTACAAGTAAAAGTTCGATGTTCAAAATGTACTTGAGTAAAAGTATAAAACTATTGGCATCAATACGTCCCATTTCAAGTTTTAAAAAACATTTTTTTTTTAAATAGCACATTTGTTTTAGATTTTGCCATATGATACCTTATACCGGATACAGGATAGGTGGGCACTAGCCCTGGTTCAGAGCATTAGTTATTAGTGAGAACTCACTAACGCTCTGAACCAGGGCTAGGTGGCCACTAGCGACATCTGGGCACCTCGAAGTAAAATTGGCTATTTTGTCCAAAATGTTAAAATGTTTAATATTTGAAAAATGGTCTTAAGTAAAGTATACATGATATGAACATGCACGGTGCATCATTATCAGACTTAATTCTATCCTTCAGCTTCTTGTTTATGACCCGAAATGACTGGATATACAGGTGTTGTAGAAATATTAGACCTTAATTGTCAAATGTTTAAGCATGCCTAGCATAGGCCTATGCATAGCCTACCTTTACTGAAAAACATTTCCCAGATATTTAATTTCTTATTTTTTTATATTTTTTTTAATATCCAATATAGGCTCTATGCACAGCAGCCATATTGGAAAGCAATTGGGCCTCTTCTTACTTCCTTCACAGGTGTTACCAAAGATACTAATGAAGGCTCTGTTCCATTCTTGTCAGGGTGCTGATATCGTGCATGTTGGCTCACTAGAAACACTCCATTTGGGTTCCCAAATGGCCCCTTATGGTGGCTGTGTAACTCTGAGAGTGTACACATTTACGGGTCCATTTGGTTCCATTTGTACACTCTCAGAGTTATGGGGGTCCTTGAAAATAAGACAACCACTATGCCACACTAAATGGAACAGAGCCTTAATTAGTATCATTGGTAACACCTGTGAAGGAAGTAAGGAAGGGGGCCAATTCATTCCCAATATGGCTGCTGTACATAGAGCCTATTTAACATCGAGGTGCCCACTCCTAGGTGCCCACCTATCCTGCAACCCCTACCGCCCACCTATCCTGTTACCCTTATGGACGCCACCCACCCAGTAACGCCCCCCGGCGGGGGCTCTACTCGAGTCTACGTGACTCATATCACGTATCAATCACAGCAGCGATGGAAGAAGTACTCACATGTTTTACTTTAGTAAAAGTATCAATACTGCAATGCAGATACTCTGTTACAAGTAGAAGTCCCATATTCTAAATGTACTTGAACAAAAGTACAAAAGTATCAGCATAAAAATATACTATATATAATATAAAGTAAACTGTAAAAGTACTCATTGTGCAGAATTTCCCACTTTGCGAGTTCAAAGTGTATAAAACATATTTTGAAAAAGTAACTAGTAACTTAAGTTTTCATATAATTGTAGTGGAGTAAAAGTACAATATTTTCCTCAGAGATGTAGTGGGGTAGAAGTAAAAGTATTGAAAATTGTAAATACTGAAGAAAGTAAAAATACCTCAAAATTGTACTTAAGTACAGTACTTGAGTACATGTACTTAGTTACTTTACACCACTGATCACAGCTGTACATTATATGGATCTGATTAAACCCAAACGGCTCTAATATGCAGCGTGTGGAACCCACAAATGAAAAGAAAATGGAAATAATTCGGAATAAATCAAGTGACAAGCCTGTTCTGATGTATGAGTAATATGAAAGATCGCTCTTTAGTTTAGGAAGATTTACTTTAAGTTCTGAATCGGATGCATTTATCTTTAATCCTCACGAAAATAAATTATGTTATGTTTTTTTTTTTAGTTTCCACCATGTGTCGTAAATAACACCACCACGACAGTTCCGGTTGTGCGTTCATTACGCAAAGCTTTACGGCAGTTTTTTTTGTAAACCCAGAAGTGTCAACGACGGAGAGGTGTTTGCAAACAAGTGATTTTTCCGAGGACTAGACACACCTCAGAACGACATGAAATGTAACGGCCGGCTTCGACAAACGTCTGCTGACCTGCATAATGAATGATAATAACCTAATGATAGTAACGATGTGAGAAACTAGGGCAAAGTTTCCATAGATTTAGTTCCTATCGCTAGTTGCGGTGTTAGCCGGATAGCTAATCCAGTTTGTCAGCTTCCATCAATCATTTGCTGTCGAAACAATGACCCAGGTCTGAGGTCCCTACCTGGCTGCCATAGCTGGGTCAATACAAAATCAAAGCACCGATCAGCTTGTTCGTTTGATTGCAAACTGAATTTCGCGTTCAGCTGTATCACTTGAATCCACAATGTGGCTCCAGCAAAGATTAAAGGGTCTGCCAGGTTTGCTGTCGAGCAGTTGGGCAAGACGACTGCTCATCGGACTGTTACTCTTCCTTATTTTCTACTGGTACCTGGGTGCAGACAGTGGGTTGAGGTTCTTCAGTGGCTCAAACAAGTCGGGGGGAGTTGCTGGCCAATGCCTTCAGACTGAAATCCACAGGTGGAAGTCGCTTGTCGACAGAGGAGAGGGAATCTACAGCACGCCTCAGGATAAAGTTGACACGCCTTTCGTATCAGGCAATGGCCATATCCTGGTTGACATTGACTCGAACAAATTATGGGTGGCTTCTTCTTCCCAACCGGGTTCAGCTCCAGTCCATCAGACTGAATACTCCCCGATTGTGGGCATCCACTTGCCGGGGACGCGAGCGGAGGCCCACGCTACCATGTTGTGGTTCCGGAAAGGGTCCGTACTCTCAGTGCGATGCATCCTGCCAGCCACCTCACAGACAGCACGGGACTGTGTGAGCATCAGGGAGGAATTCATAGCACACCGCAGCCGGCCTAATGTTTACCTTCAGCGAATCCACATCAGCAACCCATCCGACAGGACGGCCACACTGGAGGTGTCCTCTGAGACGCCCTCTTTTGGGAGTAAGTTCTCCTCCAGCGTGGAGAAAGTGGAGGACAATGAGCTTGTGCTGTCCTCTGGCAGAGTGCTTGTGGAGAAGAACCATATCGTGCTGGTGGTTGTGGCCACAAAAAGGCTGAGCAGCAGGATCCAGGTATCAGCCAAGTCTGACTACGCCAATAACGTTCTGTCAGTGGTGTGGACGTCAGAGCCCATTGAGTCCTCCAAGCTGGAGGAGACCTTCATTAGGCTCCGAGATGGAGCCAAGAAGGAGCTTGGGGAGCTGCTGAGGGCCAGTGTAGATGACCTGGTTGAGGATCACCAACAAGCTTGGATGGACCTCTTCATCTCCGGTGAGTTGTTCGACAAGCACCAAATTCTTCATCGTAATACATGTGTTTTTTAAATGTTTTGTATTATATGTATTCCATTTTATAATTGTACTTGTTTTACATGCTGTGATCAGGGCGTGCTTGAAAAAGAGAGCTTGCTCTACAATGTTTTCGCTTCAGTTGAAAATAATCAAGCACGGCTCTGATACAGGCTCTTTGGAATCTACATCCGTCATGGTTTCCTTTTTGTGTATTACAGGTGTGGAAATGAGGAAAATCACAGACTCCCACACACCGTCAAGCCACACGGTGAACACCACACTTTACTACATCCTCTCCTCATCCACGGCGCCGTTGCTAGACCGGAGGTTGGGCAGCGAAGAGCGCGCACGCCTGGAGTCGAGCCTCAACTACGCCGACCACTGCTTCAGCGGGCACGCCACCATGCACGCAGAGAACCTGTGGCCCGAGCGCATTAGCAGTGCTGCCCAGATTCTCCAGCTCGTCACACTGTGGACTCTGACGCTCCAGAAGAGAGGATGCAAGGTACTGGTAGCGGCCGGAGCGCACGGCGTGATGCAGGGCATGACACTCAGCTTCGGTGGGCTCCAGTTCACAGAGAACCACCTTCAGTTCCAGGCCGACCCGGACGTGCTGCACAACAGCTATGCGCTGAGGGGAATCCACTACAACCAGGACCTGATCAACCTGGCGGTGCTGCTGGACGCGGAGGGGAAGCCGTTCCTCCACGTGTCGGTCAAACAACAGGAGCAGCCTGTGAAGCTGTACGCCTGCGAGGCGGGCTGCCTCAACGAGCCGGTGGAGCTGACGTCCGAGGTGAAAGGCCACACCTTCCCCGTGATGGTGACGCAGCCAATCACGCCGCTTCTTTACATCTCCACGGATCTGCGTCACCTGCAGGACCTGCGCCACACGCTGCACCTCAAAGCCATCCTGGCACATGAGGAGCACATGGCAAACAGGTACCCAGGTCTGCCCTTCCTCTTCTGGTTCAGCGTGGCCTCACTCATCACCCTTTTCCACCTGTTCCTGTTCAAGCTCATCTATAATGAGTACTGTGGCCCCGGTGCTAAACCCCTCTTCAGGAGCAAGGTATAAAACACACACAGACAAACCCAATACTTTGAACTGGAATTAAAAACACGCAAAATGAACCTTATGTGCTTTGGTTTTTGACTTTTGTGTGTGGTGGCAACGATTTTCCATTTCTCTATCGGTCCTTTCCTGGTGTGTGTTGATTTCTGGGGTTTGAGTTTGTCTCCTCTCTCTGGATGTGGACATTTTCTTCTCCATTATCTGTGGGCCCTGTTTGGAGTGGTTGGCCTGATTGGGTGCACAGAAAAAGTCTCTGTTAATTTAACTCTGAGAGTGTACAAATGTAACCAAATTCTCGCAGAGTTACAAATGGATAAATTAACAGAGTATTTTACTGTGTGCACACTTTTGCGTTTTTCTTTTCTTTTCAAAACTGGATGAAGTAGGTGCGTGTGTGAAAGTGAATTCTCATTCAAATTTGTGAGTAAGGCACAATCTTTTTCACAGTGTTGTCATATGTAAGAATTCAATTTACATCCAACAGGATCAAGATTGCAAATCACAAAATTTTGCTTCCATCGTGTTTGTTCACTGGCCCAATTACAATTAGTCCTAAATGATGAAGCTGTGATGGCTAGGCTAGCGAGACATCTGCTTACATTGCACTTTGTGTATTTCAGAATATGTATAGTATAGCATAGCATACTATTTGACGATCCAAGTGACAAAAAATAGCTCATGTTTTCCCCCGGTAAGCCTCTTGTATAAATCGGGAGGCCATTTTGTGTTTTGTAACTGTTTAGTTGATACACAGTTTAACTTTTCCTGGTGCCTTCAAGTATCAAAGTTATAAGGGTTTTGTGAACAAATATTTCTTCCTTGTTTGTTTTTCAGTGAGCGTTTATGGCACCTTGCAATGACATCCACTGTCCTATTCGACCACAATTCGCCATTTACAGCACTGTTGACAATTGTATTATGGCTCTACACACCTTGTAAAAATGTCTTTCAAAATTAATTGAGTAACCTGGATCAAAGTAACCTCATCAAGCGGTGCTGCCAACTGCCATGCCCAGAATGTACAAACACACATTGCTTCCTGTCTACTTTATGTATTGTAAACATGCTACTTTTCCCTAGATTTCTTAAAAATACGGTGATGGTGGTAATATGCAGAACACTTGGGAGAACCATATCTGCTGTAGGCTAATTGTTTACTTGCGATGAGCTTGGACTGTGTGCTAACCTTTCCTTAAATTTCTTGCCACTCTAACCCCAGTTTTTGTGTTTTTGATGATGTTTTATATTGATTAATTCACTCTTGATTAAATTAAGGAGAAATCTAAAGGACGGCTTTGCCTCTTTTCTGTCGACCTAACAAATTCATCTATACCTCACAAATTATAAACTGACCATTTGCTAATATCTAGGACATCTGTGTGCATTATCCTATCTGTAATGGGTTTTGTTCCTTCCCTTGGGAATCTACATAGCCATCATAGCTGCTGCTGTCCTGTTCTAACCCTCCGCCTCTGACTTTACCAGGTGACCATCACAGGTGAAGAAGCCACTCCTTAGGAAGGCAGCCATGACACCAGGTGCAAAATAACAGAGCAGGATTGCTGCACAAAAATTAAGTTTGTGCTGTTGGCACGATTGGTTGGTTTTACGCTTTGAGCTAATGGGTGACAATTTAGCATGAGGGGGCTCAATGTAGATGACACTGTTACAGCACAGCTGTCTGCCCTGTCACCAGTGCTCACATTACCTCTCCATTTTGACAGGGCGACCCCACTGTTTGAAGGAGTCTTGTCCAGTCTGGATAGACAGATGTCTTTGCACTCTTAACCTGCTCAGCTCAAAATGGAGGGACTTTCTATCAGTGAGAATGTTTAGTGTATAAAACAGAGCACGTTCTGTTGATGCTTGTATAAAGGAAGTTGTTCTTCCTGCAAGTTACCGGCCTCCCTTTAGTAAGGGATCTCAACTTCTACAAACGCTGAAGTCATGATGCTGTAGGAGTGGTGGTCAAAATGTATTAACTTCTTAATTAATTTTCACATTTATTTGAAAATTTGCTCTACTTGCATGTCTAAACAACACCCTGTGTATGTGTTTCAAATATTGCTGACGTGAGTCAAGGGGGCCATTCCTACGTATGTTCCCAGGGCACCGTTGGGGTTAGGTTTATAGGGGACCTTGGAAACTTAGATATGCTCCCAAATCAAGTTGCGTTTATTTTGACCACATAATGGCTTCTCCCATCCACTGACACTTGCCAATCTAAAAGTAAAACACGACACATACGTATACACGTATGCATTGTAATTCTGTGTGACCAACTTGTATATTTTCTTTTTTGTTGATGTTCTTTAAACAAACTATAATGATATGATTCTTGAGCAGAACAGAAATAACAAGCTGATTTTTTGGGATGGTAATTATTTAATTAACTTGTGTTAACTTGGAATTTACTTTCATTCTGCTTTTTCTATTATAGCAGTTAATTGTTTTGTTTTTGCTTTGTGTATCCTCCACAAGCTGCAAATAATCCACTTAAAACATCAAGCTGTCAGTGAAGGAGTGTGATATGTTCTACATTCTTGTATACAGCTTCACTTTTGTCCATATTGCTTTTGAAGGGCTTCATCTGATCAATTTATTTGGTGTTTGTTTACTACTGAGTGTGCCTTAAGTAAAATGTTAATTTATTCTGATTTATTAATCAGTTTTTGCTGATTTTACAGTACCTGTATTCTGGTATGATTGTACTTGAAATAGTTTATGAAAATGTGAACTTCCTTGAGCAAAGAAGATCTTTTCAACCTGACCTAAACTGGGGAAAATAAATGTGTTGGATTATGTAAATATGTTAAATTAAAGATATCGTCTGATAATTTGTGCAGTTTATTGGGAAATAAGAAATGGCTGATTTTGGGGGACTAAGTCATTTCCGTTAAACATGTAATGGAAGACATCCTACAGATATTGGTCGGGATTGCATAACCAATAACATTCTTCTTTGGAAGTGTTATTACTCGACCCTTTAGTTTATCCTATACATAAACCAGGGATGTAGCATTAATGTGGTCACCTACTGTACCTGGGCACAGCTTAATGTGTCAACCACCTAAGGCAAAGCCCTATTTTATACTTTGGCTAAAAAATAACTGACCTCCAAGCTCACACTGTCAAGCGTGCCCAAAATAGGGACACCAGGTTGAAAGTTAATTTGGCCTATTTACTATTTAATACTAGGGTATTACGTTATATCCTTAATTCACCCTGCCCTTTCCACTGAAGTTGCCTCATCGTGGTTATGTGTTCCAACTCTTTCTTTTCACAAACAATGAATGACAAAATCCGCT
Organism: Gymnoscopelus microlampas; assembly: GCF_963454915.1. Lineage (NCBI taxonomy): Eukaryota > Metazoa > Chordata > Actinopteri > Myctophiformes > Myctophidae > Gymnoscopelus > Gymnoscopelus microlampas. Next base: position 22,968,827 of record NC_139947.1, read on the forward strand.
AGAGGGCACTATGGGATGGCTTAATTGTAGAAAAGAAAGCATACATTTCACAGACAACATGCATGTTGATGAAAAATAAAGCCAAACCCTGGCAATATCACCGGCTTCGAATTCAATGCATTGATAGCATCCGAATCAGGTGGCAATATGTGCTTAATATACCCTACAACTACATCATAGACACCTCTGCACCTGCAACCCATTGAATGTAAGATTGGACCTCACATCACCCACACATTATGCATCACACTATATTTTACAATGTCATTCATTAAAGAGAACACTATTTTTATATTCCTTGTGTAACAGACAATACACATACATGTACATTGTACTGTATCCGATATCTTATTTCCTCAACCCCCCACCCTCCCACCCCCATCAAGGTCATAACAAAACAAACTAGAAAATGTGCTCCTCGGAGCACAGGTCAAAAACAGTCAAGACAGTAAAGACAAAAATAAAACAAGACAGCAAACAGTAAATGGACAAATAGTAAAAAAAAAAGAGACAAACCAAACAGTATGATGTTCATCAGAATGTATTGTACTTTTCAGATTAAGTTACATTAACAACTCTTGTCCTATTCCACCATTAAGTTCACAAGTATAAAAAAAGGACAAAAATGCTCTGTATCCAAATTTGTTGAGTGATGTCAAACTATACAAGGGAGTGTGGATTCAAGTGAAAGGTATATATTTCAACAAAATCTATGAAAGGGGTCCAAGTTTTAAAGAGCCACTGTGATTGTACCTCAATTTCTCTAGAGGTATCATAGAGAGTACCTCTTTGACTGAACGAGGGAGGTTTCCCTGACTTCCACTGCTGAAGTATCAGCCTACGAGCCAGCAGCGTTGTAAATGGTCCCTGACCAGTCTCATGCATGGAAAGCCAATAGTTCAGTTTGGACATATTAGCTGCCCAATAGAGCAAAAAGTTTGGCACGCACATCCCCCCCTCACGCTTAGGAATCTCCAAGCTAGCTCTTTTAATTCTTGGAATTGAATTGCCCTAAATAAAAGTGGTAATCATAACTTCAATATTAAACCATGATTTGTCTGTCTAAATCTTCTATGTCCATGTATGTTTTTTCTCAGCAGCCCTGCATCAGCTGTTAACTGTAACTCAAGTAGCTCCCATGAAATGAGAGAAGTTGTCCCTGATTTGAAATGCAACATCATGAGGGGAAAAGTTGGGTGGCCTACCCTGTGTGTCGTCAATCACCTTTGACATACCTATGACTTATGACTCCATATTTGTGCGAAGTTTCAGACCAATACCGCCGCCACTGACTTCCGTCATAAAATTAAAGTTAAATATTTCCCAAAAAATTGAAACATGGGAGCATATGACAGCCTGTGCTTCTGAGATTAGCACCGGACAAACAAACAAAAAAAATGGTGAAAACTGCCTTTGGCCTGGCTGAGTATAATAAACAGCCTACCATGCAGACTGTGATGATGTCTCTTCTCAAGACTTCTCATTATGGAAGACTTTTGTTAAAGGGATCGTTCACCCCCAAAATGCCCTTTTTCCTATCGTTTAGTCACCCCATGGAGACTTGAATTCATGGATATATTTGTGTTTTTGTCACATTCCTAAGCCAATGATTTGATGACCGGCAGCGGTTCCGGTAGGAGACACAAAGAGTCTCCTTTATATCTCCTTCCGGAACCACTGCCTACCGGTCCGCTGGTCATCAAATTATTTTCTTATATTAGGAATGCGACAAAAACTAAAGATTATCCATGAATTCAAGTCTCCATGGGGTGCCTGATCGATAGAAAAATGGTAATAATCACTGCGTAGATATTAGTCTTGAATCTCTGTGTGGAACCTGCATTTCGGAGGGGCAAATAAAAAATGCCTCTGGTGATAAACCCGCCCCATATTTGCATACTGGGCCCTGATTGGTCCCTCACAACTTTGGAGGGAGAGAAATCAAATCTCTATAGACGGATTTCCGCGCGACGTCATCACAGAGCAGAATGCGCAATCTGCGCATGCTCGGGGGAAACGAATTGTTGCGCCGTTCACTCTGTTGTTATGTTCGGGAGTTAGATAGCCATAATTCTGCTATTATAGGCATAATAGGCATAATGCTGCTATTATATACAAACAGATCCAACTTCCAACAAATCTTTTTTATTGAGTAAACAAGGTATTACAAACTGCATAATTTAATCTACTTTCATTAAACCCGGTGAAGATAATTTCTTTTATGAATGGACATTTGACCAGAGCTGCTGCGGGTAATGGCGCCCTCTATAGGCTTACCCCTCCTCTGCGCGGTCATATCCTCTCAATGTTTACAAACATGAAACCCGTCTATGGAGAGGGGCCAGACCTAATCTGCCAAGGGCAATTTCTTTTGCCCATATATGGAGATATATGGGCATTCCCCTTTTGGGCATTCCTCCACATATGGGCATTCCCCTTTTGTGGGCTGCCCGCCAATTTTAAGTAATATAGGATGTGTGTCCCTCTTATGCCCATATATGGAGTTCCGTGACAGGAATGCCCATAGTCATCGTAGACAGTCTAGACCAGTCTACGATTATATTGATGACATCAGCGTACTCCATTCATGGGGATTTACAGATTTATCGATATTTTTGGGAGATCCGCTGATCCGACCGACTTACCACTTGGCACAACACACCCTCAGGTCCTCGGCAATATGCATGCTGAGTTTGAAGTTGGTCGGTCCCATATATGGGCATGCGAATATATGGGAATAGCGGTTGGATCGCAGGTTCTGGACAACCAGTTCGCCATATATGCCTATGAGCGTATTGGTCGGATCGGCTGTTCTGGACAACCGCCTATTCTACAGACTCGGCACCGGGCACATCACTTCCTTTAGTCATAGTCAACTTATATTCAAGGTGTCCAACAGAATGTTAATTTCTGGCTGGGGACCGCAGTCGCATTTTGCATTTGAGACAAAGCTTATGAAAGCTTATGACAGTCAGCGGCGGCTGTTGCTAGGTTAAACATGGTGTACTCTGAGGTCTGTATTTGGAAACATACTGTAGCATCTCAGCCAATCACAATGTTAGGTCGAAACATCTAATTGTGACATCACTGCTACTATAAAAGTTGCTGACAGAGGTGCTAGGGTTCAGCCTTGCTAAGCGCCTGCCGAGGAAGATGGAGGAGCCAATGGAGCAAGAATTAACCCAGGAGCAGACCGAAAAACTCCTCCAATTTCAGGACATGATGGGTTTGGAGGACACAGACCAATGTCGTTGTACATTAGAACAGCACAATTGGAACATAGAGGCTGCAGTACAAGACAGACTGAATGAACAGGAGGGGGTCCCCAATGTGCCTAATCCACCAGCCTCCAGGCCATTACAGGTCTACACAGCACAGCATGGAATGTATAGTTACATCATCGCAAGGCCACAACCCAGGGGATTTCTGGGATGCAGATTCTCAACAGCACAACCCAGGGGTTTACTAGGATGGAGTTACTACTTCATAGCACTACCTTTTAGATTTACAACTTACACACTTCTGGACATATTCAGGTTCGCCTTGCGGTACATCAGACGCCCTGTCACATATCCCGTTGGGGACGATGTATCCTTTATTCAATTCTTTGAGGAGAAGTACGGTCGGTCACACCCAATATTTTACCAGGGAACATACAGCGAGGCGCTGAACGATGCCAAACGTGACCAACGTTTCCTATTAGTTTACCTTCATGGCGAGAATAACCAAGACACAGATGAGTTTTGCCGCTTCACATTATGTGCAGAAGAAGTCATAAACTTCCTCAACCAGGAAATGCTTGTTTGGGCGTGCTCCGCAAGCAGGCCAGAAGGGGTCACAGTGTCCAAGGCCCTGCAAGAGAACCATTCCTTCCCTTTTCTTGCCATGGTTGTGCAGAAGGAACGTAGGATGACTGTGGTGGGCAGGCTGGAGGGCCTCATTCAGCCAGAGGACCTCATCAAACAGCTCACCATCATCATGGAGGCCAACCAACCATACGTGACGTCAGAGCGTATGGAACGAGAGGAGAGGAACCAGGCGCAAGTGTTGAGGCAGGAGCAAGATGAAGCATACCTGGCGTCTCTGCATGCCGACCAGGAGAAGAACCGAAGGAAGAGGGAGGAAGAGGAGCAGAAACTGCAAGAGGTAGAGAAGGTGCGACAGAGTGCTCTGGCTGAGGAGACTAGGCGATGGACACTTGAGGAGGAGAAAGAGAGGAAGTCAGAGTGTCTTCCTCCGGAGCCTCCTGCAGATCATCCAGAAAGTATCAAAATAGGGTTTAAGCTGCCCAATGACACACGTGTGGAGAGACGATTCCTCTTTGGGCAGTCTCTGACGGTAATATATGACTACCTCTTCTCTTTGAAAGAAACCCCAGAGCGGTTTCAGATAGTGACAAACTTCCCTCGCCGAGTGTTGCCCTGCCTTCCCACTGAGGAGCAGCCCAACCCCCCCAAGCTGAGAGAGGTGGGACTGAGCCGCTCAGAGTTCCTTTTTGTTCAGGACCTCACAGACGAGTAACTGTGCTCTACCCAGAAGAAGTACTTTTCTTTACTATACCAGCCACTTATTTTGGGGGTTCTTCCTGTTAAATGGATATTATTATTAAAGAACTAGGCCGATATCCATTGGGAATTATGCCAGTTGGGAATTGATGCCCCTCCAGTTATGCAATACCAATTGTACCATCTATCGTCTATGTTCCTTTTATGCCCATATATGAAGATCTCTATTTGTCTACCTGTGACCCTTTATGTTCGTATATGGAGGCCAGAACAGTCTGTGTGATGTCATTACTATGGCGGTGTCACATTGATGATGTCATCAATGGCTGGCAACTCCATATATGGGAAATTGTGGATTTATCAATATTTTTTGGTGTACCACTGATCTGACCGACTTTGCAATGGGCACCGTACTCCCTCGGGTCCTCAGTGACACTCACGCCAAGTTTGAAGTTGATCATCACACATTTATAGTAGTGTCCCTGCGACACACTAGTCCAGGGGGTATACTTATACATCATGGCTGGAGGATGTACTTGTACATCAAGCCACCTCACACACGCTTTAGAAACCATATGGGCCACATGGCTCAGGAACCGTTGGTTCCCAAGGCTACTTAACTTATATAGTTGTTGTACAGTACATTGTTATTTAAGCCTGAAAAACATATGCAGAGGCGTTAGTGCATCTAAATGTGTCAAAACAACCACTGACTGTTCGCTTCAAATTACTTTGGCGATTTGGGAAATACTCTGCACCCTCCCCAGGCCAGTTGTGGACTCTTGGATGCCCCTATTGTAAATAAAACAATCATGATAAAGTTCCCAATATAGTGGCCCATGTTACAAGACAAAACGTGATAAAGTGCTGCCCACTAGACTGCTCTACATGCTCGGAAATTATGTGGCCTCTACTCGTTCCCACGTAAGACAATGTGCCCTCATGGGATGCTTCTATAGTGGAAAATGCCCTCCTGATTTCGTAGTTTTTTTTGTTTTTTGGGGTGGTGTAGCCGCCCCCTATAAGTGAGTTTTGGACACCGACCAAAACATTTGTGTACCCCCTAACCCTTCCATTGTTAATGCAAATCGATACTTTTTTCATATCAGCCAATCACATTACAGCTAGTGTCATCACCACTAACTGTAATGTGATTGGCTGACTTTGCAAATTCAGGACTGTGATTGGCTAGCGAAACACATGACACATGTGCAGCCCTATGAATAGCAGTATGGACTTTAAAAAAAGTCATTTATCCTTTTTTTAAAGTGAGTCATGTTGTGATGACCACACACCGCCCACTTCACACTGGGTGTGATTTTTTTATATATATATACAATAGTGCAGTACAGGTTGTCATGTGACCAGTGTATGACATTAAGAAAGTTGTAAATATATAAATACAAATATATCACAAAATATAAAATGTGGAAAAAAAATCTTTCTGCGCGCTGGATTTTTTTTTCCTCCCCCCCTCAGACAAACATGAGTGGTCCACCACTGCCCCAGGCAAGCAACAGTGTGCAAATAATTTGACATTTGTGCCTCTTAATGGCAGCCTATGTGCGATTTATGGGTGTTTTGTATCGCTAGTTCAATATGTGTTCAAGGTTTTGTATTTTAGGTTTAAGTAGTTGAAAAGTTTCCTGATGATTTATAAATAACAGTGTCTGGTCTTAATGTCATCCAACCAAAAGGGGCCAGTCAACTGTACCACTGTCCCCTCCAGCAAGGTCACCACACTTCCTTGTTCTCTGATCTTGTTAGTCACAGCCCATGTCATTTAGACATTATGTTGCAAATGGAATTCATTCATCAATTCAATTTGATTAGGCTGCTGGCATTTTTTTCTATTTGTAGGAACTTCTTGTTTCCTGAAATAGAACACACAATGACACACCCCTTGCATTGTCATCCTTGGATGAGGGAACAAGTGGACCCGAACCATGCCAGGAAAATGCCCTAATTAATGACTGATGCCTTTCCCATGATTCAAATGCAGATGTCACTTTAGTCACTCTTCCTATTTAAACATTAGCCTTGCCATGTGGGCAGGAGAGCCTTTGTGAATCTCCTGCCAACCGTGCCCAAATAATGAACCCTCTTTCATAGTCACTTGCAGTTCTTTCACCCTTGCCAAATTTGCTTAGCAAATTTTATACATGCCACAGAGCATGATCAGATGTTAATTGCTTAATTGTATCGTGCAATCCACCAGTATGGAAGCATTTTTTATGTTTCTCCACTCGTTTTTATACAATTGTATCTAACTAGAGGTGCGAGTCGCTACGCGACCCTTCCGTCTAGTCGCTGGCGCGAGGCTTTCGTGTAGTAGGCTGTAGACGTTTTCGACATGCAAACCAAAAGCGAGAGCAACAGCAGTGTTTGTTTCGAGACGCAAACCGAAAACGAAAGCAAACTGAGAGACGGACACATTTCACCCGTTCATCTATCTATCACAGGCTCTTGCAGGACCAGAATGTGGCGTTGGCTGCGTTCAAGCCTCCCAAAGAGTCAGACAGACAGTATTTGGATGGGGGGCGGGGTTGCCATGTCCAGGAGTTGTAAGCGTGAAGTGGCGTGTAATTGGTTAGGGAAAGTGCGTCCACGCATGCGCAGTGCACAGCGCGGACAGTGGTCTCGTACAAACATTCTCGCGCATGACTGTAGATTCAAATTGTAAGGTAGATGGCTCAGTAAATGAACACCCAACACGACAAATAACACCTAAAAAAAATTACATCACTGTAAAGATTATTTATTGCCACATTCCTCATTTATGTTAGACTGTGTGCATAACAATCATTCATCAACCGCTCATCCTTTAGTTTTAATCTTTGGCTAGGACCAAGAAACTAAATGTTCAACTCAATCAAATGGCAAACGAAAAAGCCCAGCTGCACATGAACATCTGCATGGTGGCCGTGCATTCACACCAGCATGGAAAGGGAGAAGGTACCTCGGCAGGTAGACCACATCTGAGAAAGAAACCCAGGTAAGAAAATAAACTCCAAACCCCAACAAATACTCAAAATACAGTTGAATCCTCCAGGTTTGGTTCGCTCTTTTCTCACAACTGAAAACGAGCACATGTAATCCACACTCGCACACACACACACACACACACACAAAAGTCGCAGGCACCATAATAACATTTGCAAAGGAAAGGGAAAGGGTTTCTTTTCTTTTTGGAAAAGTCATCCGTTGTGATTGAAGAAGTTTGACAATGTGCAAAACATTTGTTTGACAGCGTCAGCCACTGGTAGCTAGAGTAGTAGTAGGTGTTGTTTGGCCATGCTCCAGTCTATATACTCAGAGTGTTGAGGGCTGGCACTAAGGTAACAGCCTCTGGCAGGTTCTGGTCGAAGTTCCCTTTGCTCTGCAGAACCTTCTGTCGATGTCTCTCCTCCTGGCGTTTCTTCTTCTCCTGTCGCTGCTGCTCTTTCTTCTGCTTGGTGGACACCTGGGATAAAGAAAAGATTGAAACCCAGTACTTACAGAGACGCATGATTTTTACAAAAGAGTTTACAAAACACATGATTTGCATTCAGTTACATTTGGTTGCCAAATAGGGCCCCTTTTTTGCAGCTGTAGTGTTTGGAACTCACTCAAATTTGGAAGTGAGTTCACAATGGGTCCCCTCACCAGATGTCCAATACTTTTTCCCATAGCCTTGTTTGCTACACAGAGCAATATACACACAGAGTAATTTATCCAAAACTCAATACATAAATTCCAATGGAAATCTGTGGTGGGATCCCATGGTGGACATAACTCCGGTTTAGCCTACAAAAAGATATCATCCACTCTATACCTCTACCTTAGGTTTGTGAAGGTTGCTGCTGCCCTCTGATGGCTGCTTCTGCTCAGCACCATTCATGGCTGCAGCTCTGCAAGCTGAGCAGGAGTGTGAGCCACACTGGCCCTGGCAGGGCTGGCCAAGCACAGAGCCCACCAGCCACTCAGCGTTGATGGTGGCCGCACTCAGCTGGAGCAGGTTCTCCTCTTCAGCTGCGACAGACATCATACATTATCATTATTGCCAATGTCCATCAGATGTTGTGGTGTTATTTTCGTACAACACAGTATAAATCATACTTAAAAGATTTGTAGTCATTCTGCCCCTTCTTATTTACATGCTCAGTGTTCATCTCTTACTTAAACCCTATATATGCATACAGACGAAATGCTTGACGTTTTGGTGCATGCTTGAGCCTGATGCATCTGTGTAAGGAGATTCCACCTGACAGACTTACTTCTAAACCATCCATTGTGTCATCTACTGTGCTATAAAAGCACGTTTACAGTCTGTATGAATTGTAGCCTGAGTTATAATTTGGTTGCATGCCGAATATCAGATCTATAAGCCCACAAAACATCAACTAAGTATCATCCATAACATTGTCAACAGTAGGTACAAAATCTGTGGCTCCTCACTCTGGAGTCCTCGGTTTTTGATGGAACTCAGGATCACGTTGTCCTCCTCAAAGGAAGTGGGCGATGTTGGTGTCCTTCTGTCCCTCTGTCCGTCCCCAAACTCACGCTGCTGGCCTCGTGAATTCTGCAGATTCTGATGAGGATAAAGATTAGACCATGTCAGCAAAAAGAATGTCATTTGTTTTAATACTACTACACTGATTATAGCAAAACATCTGAAAATGTTTCTCAGGCCAAGTCCCTATCTGTGATTTGTGAAATAGCGAGAAAGGAGCCCCCACACTAGCACTCTAAAGTTTCCTAAACTATTAGCACAATCAGGGGTCGCGCTAGGATTTTAATCTGCCGGCCCCAATGTCCGGAAGGATTCAAATTTATCGGACATCTGACAAAAATAACGGTCATAATTATTTGTATGCATTAATGACAAGCAGGTGCGTAAATACAGCATAACAATTAGGCCTACAGCATTATATTTTGGATTGAGCTATTTGAACATGAACCATCATAATATAGCCTACACATTTTATATAGCAGGGTCATTTTACACAAATACATTAATTACCTACATTACCATTTGCGCATGCTCCGTGCGTAATGGTTTCTCAATAATCAATTGCGTTTTTGTATGCATTTTCTAATCAAAGGGCACTGCACAAAATTGGGCATTTCAGATGAATCCTTCATAACGTGGCTCAGCTGACCTGTTAGGGCAATAAATATAGACCACTACTCACTCATAGGAGGTTATACTGTATAATTAGACAGTGGATGCGGTCCGTGCGTCTAGTTGGGACAGCCGTGGGAAAGTTGATGAGTTGTGAGAATCTTGTCGTCTTCTCATAGAGCTATTCAGTTCAAAGTGGTAACGTTTTAACGTGTCCACCTCATAGAGTTAAAAATAGGTCCACGATTATGATTAACGTCATGTTTCACCTCGATGCCATAGTTGCAGTAGCCTATAGCTGTTGTGAAGAGTATTTACGCATCTGTGTTAGATTTCATCTTCAACCTGCACTGTTGTTAAACTGTAGGGCAACTTGCCAACTTTACTCACAAGTGCCATTGTATTAGCCTAGTATCTGTGACATATTCTAACTAGTAATGATACAACTTGTGTGTGACTGGCTCTTAAATACACAACTTTATATAATGTAACTTGTAACCGGACCGCGGACTGCCGAGACCGCTGGCTACGCAGCAGCAGCAACAACTAGCTCTCTTCTTTTTCCTGTTGTACCTTCACAATAAAGTGTCTCCTATTTACCGCCCAATGTAGCACATTTTACACTGGTTATTATTAACAGGAAATAGGTGTAACCTAACAGTGTGTGACAAACTCTTTTTGTCTAGTACGTCTCTCCCTCTCTCTCCCAGAAACACACACACGCACGCTGAGTGAGTGAGTGAGTGAGTGAGTGAGTGAGTGAGTGAGTGAGTGAGTGAGTGAGTGAGTGAGAGAGAGAGAGAGAGAGGCCTAATTTTGCGGTGATAATTAAGCCGTGTCATTATCAACCGGTCAGGATGTCCGGAGAGATTTATTTTTTCCGGTCAGGATGTCCGGAGAGATTTATTTTTTCCGGTCTTTGTCATAAATAAACGGTCAAAACCGGCAATTATCGGACTAACGCGACCTCTGAGCACAATATGTAAAATTATGATGTTTTGATATTATCGTTCTAAACCTATGTTCATGCTGCTCTACATTCAGCCTTCCAGCTGAAGAAATCGCAGATTGTGGCTTTAACCTTTGCTTTAATTAAGTATTCGAGACGATTAGGTTTTAATGAAGTGGATGGTGTAGTCCACACCACAACTATAACGATGACGACAAAAACAGCCAAACAAAGTTCCGAATGACATCCTTTTGGTTTTATTGCCTTTTGGCCAATTGGAGTATGTAGCCCGGTTGAGATGTTCGATTGTATATTAGTAATGGTACTTTAGTACAAGGCAACATTGAGATGGTACATTTTCTTCACCTCTATGCGCAGCTGAGCAGGCGTCTCCGAGTTGTCCCCAGTGCACCTCACGCTGTCATAGTGGTCGCCATAGCGATATGCGATGTGTAGCTCTCTGCCTGCTTGCTTCTCTGCGCCATTGATCTGCATAGAAAACAACACATGTGTTGCTTGGTGGAACAGTGTGGATATTAGTGCTCACACACCTTAAGCATGTCGCGGGGCCAAAAACAGACGATCTACAAGCTCACAATGCATCGTATAACAACACATTGTATGTAAGCTTGTACATCGGCCGTTTTCAGCATGGGAGTATAAATTAAGCTTAATAATGCATTCGATCATACAGTATCATTTAATATTCTTTGTGTGTGCTGTGTCAACTACCTCCCAAAGTGGTGTATTCAGCTGATGGATGACGACTTTCAGCTGCTGACTGCGGGCGAAAGCCACAATGGCATCATTGCCAGCGAAAGTACCAGGCTGAGCGAGATTAGACACTGTAGGGCAAGACATGCAAGCAAAGGCATTAGTCACACAATTGTATTTTTTTCAATTGTCATATTTGCACAAGTAAGTTTATGGACTACATGACAAGGCCAGGATTAAAACTGAGTTGTGTCCTCACAGTGCTGTGCAAAGGGCACGTCGTCCTCCACAAAGGGCTCAAAGTCTTGTCGATAGGACGTCATGTACTGGACTGTCTCCTGACGCAGCCGCAGGTGTCCCCTGGAGTGTCCTTCTAACTGGTCACCTAGAGCTCTGAACAGACAGTTCCTACAGGGAAGATAAGAGACAGTATTGTTAAATTAAAAGACTAAAATCAATGCCTTCAAAACACGTCGTTCATCATTTTTGTTGACATGGTTGTATTTTATCCAAATCTAATGCCAGCAAATAGTTGGCAAGTGGCAACCAATGTTCATTAAAGAAAAATGTTGCATTATCAAGACATTTAAGTTTTTTAGCTACTAAAGTTGATCATTGAACAAAGTAAGAAGATGAATAAAAAGCCCTCGTCATTCTGGCTGGCACGGAAAACATTATTGTTAGATTACAACCTATGCATCTAACTTTAAGTGCGTAAAATCTCTGCATGCGTGTGTAAATATAACTCTCCTTCGCATATCTGTCCGATCGATCAACTTCAAACTTGCCGTGTGTATCGCAGAGGACCCGAGGGAGTGTGGGGCCCGTTGTGAAGACGGCTGGAGAGCGGTTCTGCAAAAATATCTATAAATCCGCAAAAATCTCCACATAAGGAGATAACTGTCATCAATATCACGACATAGTACTGACGTCATACTCGTCTCGTTTTTCTCAGACTGGGTTTGCCTATTGGGAGGAGACAAGTAATGCTATGTTTAAACTAAAAATACTTATACATTTGTTGAGATGACATTACCAGTATTACTGGCATGTTACACCTCCATGTGATACTTCAAAGCAATGGTTCCTCCAGCATCTTTACAGTACTACATTACATTCGCGCGACAACGTCAGACATCGTTGCACAATATTCTATGAAAATAAACACAGAGGACGTAGCTTTATGTTCCCGCGCCACAAGCAACATCAGATGAAATCCATGTAATTAGCTACTTGTTGCTATAGTGACCAGTTTAAGCTTTCCAGCAAAACAAATCAGTCCACTACGACTACTACTACTAGATAGGTGTCTTTCAACACCATCATTTAACGCCATGTCAATGAGCCAAGTAAAAGCAACTCGTTGCTTTTAAGCACAGGCACCTGCTACACTCATTTAATCAATTGACCCTTGATCACTACAGTATGTCACACAACAACAGATTCATACCATTTAAAGTAATAGTTCAGATTTTAACTTGGGTTTCGATATTACAAGGTTCTTGTCAAATAGTTGAAGGTTATTTTTGAATTGGCACTTACGAGAAATATCTAATGGGAGATTGGTTTGGGTTATTTTATTACATGTCAAAACCTGAACTATCACTTGTAAGGCTCTAGATTGCAGGATTCAGTTAATGGAGTTAGAAAAATCCAAAATCATTCATCCACTGGGGTTCCAAGCCCCCTTCCAGTTCTCCAAAATCTAACTAATTTATTTGAAACTGGAGCTGGTAGAAAGGTTTCCTTGTTTTTGTACCAAGGAACTGGCAGCACAAATCAGGTGGGTCTAGGAGGAGACTTTATTCTACTGAGAAATGTATAGGCCTACTGTTGGAGGGACTCCAACAGTATGTCACGAATGCCATGCTTTGTGAGCTTGAAGATCGGATAATTTTGACACGGGACGCTGTCATTGAATGTATCAATCCATAGAGTATCAAGCAGGCTTTACCCGTCTCCAGGGACCTCTCTCAACCTGAGGCCCAGCGCTTGGAGCTGGTTGGAGAAACTGACAAACTCCTCCCCTTCGTCGCCATCCTGAGGCCGATTCTTGCGGTCTTTGGCAATGGCCCGGCGTGCTGCCCGCTCGTCCCGCTTGCGCTCCACATCACACTTCTTGTTGCTGCGCACAGGTTTTACTGCCTGTTTCCTGGACATGGTG